>NW_007249759.1:345461-349375 GCF_000164805.1 Carlito syrichta | reverse complement strand
CCTCTGGAGCTTTGGAGATCTGAAGCCCCAGGCCCACCCTGGCTGAGGCACTCAGCATGCACGATCACATGCCTATGTAAGGGAGCAGATCCCCAAGCTGGTGTAAGGTGCCAGTCAGAGGGTTCCCGCTCCAGAGGAGGGAACGCTCTACCCTCTCCACCGCAGTCTACTGGTGGCACCCCGGATCCAATGCCCAGCTGTGCAGCTGGTCCCACCTAGAGACCCACAGGAGCATCCCTAAAACTGAAAGTAAAACTACCACCTCCACCATTTTCAACGCATATTTACATCGCATCACCCCGCCCACCTATCAGAGCCTCCACCTCAGTTCCCAAGCTGACATCATTAAACAGGAGACAAAGCCACTCCCCTACACTGAATAGAGACCAGTGTCACAGATCTCCCAGGCAGCAGGCTAGCTGCCTGCAACCAAAACAGAGGGGAGAGGCTAGAGATTAAAGCTCAAGGGATTTTATCCACTAAGGGGTGAGAGAAAAATCTACACAAATGAAGAAACACCAAAAGAAGAATATGGGTCTCTCCCAGACTCCTGGGAGGGCAGACACTGAGAAAACTGACTTCGGAATGCAAACAATGAAGAGCCCCCAGAATGACTGGTCTCAAGCTAAAAACTTAGATATCAAGACATTAATGGACAGATTAAAAAGAATTGAGGAGACTCAAGAAGAAACTAGAAAGAAGCTGATATCTGACATAACAGTAATTAAGAATACTGTTAATGAAATAAATAACAAACTGATAAGCATGGAAAGCAGAATTACACAAGCAGGAGAAAGAATTGCAGAGCTTGAGGAACAAAATACAGAACTAAACCAAACTCTCAAAAACACAGAAAACAAGCTCAAAAAGACAGAAAAAACCTTCAAGAGATAAGTGATTACTTCAAGAGACAGAACCTAAAACTAATTGGACTTCCTGAGGCAGAAAAAGACACAGAGACTACACTGGAACAAACCTTCCATGAGATCATTCAAGAAAACTTCCCTTATGTAATCAATGATGCAAAAACTCAAACACAAGAGATTCAGAGAACCCCTGAAAGACAACAAATGAGAAAAACAACTCCTAAACAAATAATAATTCGCCTAAACAAGGTAGGCATAAAAGAAAAATCCTAAAGGCAGCAAGAGAAAAAGACCAGATCACCTACCACGGAAAACCAATTAGAATAGCAGCAGATTTATCTACAAAAACCCTGCAGGCTAGGAGAGCTTGGAGCCCTATCTTCAAAGTCCTAAAAGATAAACAATTTCAACCAAGAATAACCTGCCCAGCCAGATTAAGCTTCATCAGTGAGGGAGAATTAAAATCTTTCCCAGATATCAAATCGCTAGGAAATTACACTTCCACCAAACCACCTCTACATGAAACACTCAAGAAAGTACTAAACACAGAAGAAAAAGGGAAAAAAAGAACAACGTTCTTCACCAGAGTACAAGAAAAAGAATGAAATACACATGAACCAACCCCCAAAACAAAAGAAAGACAATAAACCAAGTGGAAGAACAACTCTATAAAAACTCTATGATAAGGACGAACTCTCACATTTCAATAATTAGCCTGAATGTGAATGGACTAAATGCACCACTGAAAAGACATAGAATGGCAAAATGGATAAAATATTACCAGGCAACAATATACTGCCTTCAAGAGACCCATCTCACTAGAAAGGACATACACAGATTCAAAGTAAGAGGATGGGAAACAAATTTCCAGGTGAATGGAACACAAAAGAAAGGAGGAGTCGTGATCCTAATTTCAGGCAAAATACCATTTAAGCTATCAAAAATTAAAAAAGATACAGAGGGCCACTACATAATGATAAAAGATTCACCCCATCAACAAGAAATATCTATCCTAAACATATATGCACCTAACATAGGTGCACCAACTTTTATAAAGCAACTCCTAGGAAAACTAAAGAAACATATTGACTCTAACACCATCATAACTGAGGACTTTAATACACCACTCACAACCCTAGATAGATCATCGGGACAAAAAATCAGCAATGAGATCTGGAACCTCAACGTGACTCTGGACCAAATGAACTTAACTGATACTTACAGAACACTCCATCCAAAGACCAGAGAATACACATTCTACTCATCACCGCATGGAACATATTCCAAGATCGACCACATAATTGACCACAAACCAAGCATAAGCAAATTTGAAAGGACCGAAATTCAATCATGCGCCTTCTTGGACCACAGTGTAATAAAAATAAACATTGACAACAACAAGGTACCCCCAAAACCCACAAAGACATGGTCACTAAACAGCATGATGCCAAACAACTCCTGGGTCAAAACAGAGATCAAAAGATACCTGGAAACAAATGAAAATGAAGAAACATCTTACCAAAATCTCTGGGATGCCTTAAAAGCTGTAGTAAGAGGGGAATTTATATCCCTACAAACACACATGAAGAAAATAGAAGGAGCACAAATTAACAGCCTAACAAGCCACCTAAGCAAGCTGGAAAAGCAAGACCACAAAAACCCTAATTTCAGCGAAGAATCCAGATCACCAAAATAAAATCCCAAATCCAGGACATAGAAGACAAAAAGACAATACAAAAAAAAATCAATGAAACAAAAAGCTGGTTCTTCAAAAGGATAAACAAGATCTATGGTCCCCTAACTAGACTGACCAAGAGAAAGAAAAAAAAACCCAAATAAGCACAATCAGAAACACAAAAGATGAAGTCACATCTGACCCTGAAGAAATACAAAAGATCATCAGAGACTATTATGTACACTTGTATGGAAACAAACTTGAAAACCTCAATGAAATGGAGGACTTTCTGTCATCACACAACCTACCTAGGTTGAAACAAGAGATATTGAGACTCTAAATAAACCAATAACAATCAAGGAAATTGACTATGTAATAAGAAAACTACTACAAAAAAAAGCCCTGGTCCAGATGGCTTTCCAGCAGAATTCTACAAGACATTTAAGGAGGAACTGATTCCAATCCTAATGAAGCTATTTCAGGCGATTGAGAAGGATGGAACCCTCCCCAAATCATTTTATGAAGTTAGCATCACATTGATACCCAAACCAGGTAAAGAGCCAACAAAAAAAGAGAATTACAGGCCAATATCTTTGATGAACATAGACGCTAAAATTCTCAACAAGATCCTAGCAAACCGGATTCAACAACACATATCAAAAAACATCCATCATGACCAAGTAGGCTTCATCCCTGGGATGCAGGGCTGGTTCAACATTCGTAAAACAATAAATGTAATTAAATACATCAACAGATGTCAAAACAAAAACCACATGATTATATCATTAGATGCAGAAAAGCTTTTGATAAAATCCAGCACCCCTTCTTGATATAAACCCTCAAACATCTAGGCATACAGGGAACATACCTCAAAGTAGTAAAAGTCATCTACGAGAAACCCACAGCCAGCATACTCCTAAACGGACAAAAATTGGAACCATTTCCCCTGAAAACTAGAACAAGACAAGGATGCCCACTCTCACCCCTCCTGTTCAATATAGTACTGGAAGTCCTGGCTAGAGCAATCAGAGAAGAGAAGGCAGTCAGGGGTATCCAAATAGGAAAAGAGGAAGTCAAACTATCTCTCTTTGCAGATGACATGATCATGTACCTTGAAAACCCAAGAGAATCTGTCATAAACCTCCCTATACTGATAAAGGCCTTTGGCAAAGTCTCAGGATATAAAATAAATGTGCAAAAGACAATCGCATTTCTTTACACCAATAATAAACAAACAGAAACCCAAATATGAAGCACAATTCCATTCACAACAGCCACAAAAAAAATGAAATATCTTGGCATCTTCCTAACCAGAGATGTGAAAGACCTTTACAATGAAACTACAAAACTCTGCTCAAAGAAATCAAAGATGA
>NW_007249759.1:337618-344987 GCF_000164805.1 Carlito syrichta | reverse complement strand
AATAGCCAGAACAATCATCAGCAAAAAAAACAAAGCAGGTGGTATCACATTACCAGACTTCAAACTTTACTATAAAGCTACAATCATCAAAACAGCTTGGTATTGGTATAGGAACAGGCATATAGATCAATGGAATGAAATTGAGATCCCAGAAGCAAAACCTCAATTTCTCAACCAACTCATCTTCAGCAAAGCCTCCACCACCTACCACTGGGGAGAGGAGAACCTATTCAGTAAATGGTGCTGGGAAAACTGGCTGACCACATGCAGAAGATTGAAACAGGACCCCTATCTATCCCCATACACAAAAATAAACTCCAAATGGATCAGAGACCTAAATGTAAAACCTCAAACCATAAGAACCTTAGAAAATGAAGGACACACCCTCATGGAAATTGGAACTGGCATCCAATTCCTGAACAAAACTCAAAACCCACAGACCATAAGGGATAAGATAGACAAGTGGGACCTCATTAAACTGACAAGCTTCTGCAAAGCCAAAGAAACCATCAAGAGAGCAGGGAGACAGCATACAGACCGGGAAAAAGTATTTGCCAACTCCAGATCTGACAAAGGCTTAACATCTTGGATCTACAAGGAACTCAAACGTGCTGAAAAGAAAAAAACAAACAACCCCATTATAAAATGGGCAAAAGATATGAACAGACACTTCACAAAGGAAGACATCCGAGCAGCCAACAGACACATGAAGAAATGCTCAACCTCACTAATCATCAGGGAGATGCAAATCAAAACCACATTGAGATACCAGCTAACTCCAGTCCAAATGGCAATTATCAATAACTCAGAAAATAATAGTTGTTGGAGAGGGTGTGGCGAAAAGAGAACACTCCTACACTGTTGGTGGGAGTGTAAACTAGTGCAACCTCTGTGGAAAGCAGTGTGGTGATTCCTAAAAGCTCTAAACATCAACCTCCCATATGACCCTGCAATCCCCATACTGGGAATATACCCTGAAGAACTCAAATCACTCTATCAAAAAGATACCTGCACACGAATGTTATCGCAGAATTGTTCACAATAGCAAGAACCTGGAAACAACCACGCTGCCCATCAAAAGAGGACTGGATTTTAAAAAGTGGTACATATATACAATGGAATACTATGCAGTCATAAAAAAGAACAAAATCATGAATTTTGCAGCAACCTGGATAGAGCTAGAGTCTATAATACTGAGTGACCTCTCACAAGCGACAAAGACCTGAGTATCACATATTCTCACTCATATAGTGGACCTTGATCATCCAACGCACTACCATAAGAAAATGACTGACAGTGGTGGGAAACTATGGAGGGGGATAGGACTAATGGTAGTAAACACCTGTATGGGGATGGGGAGACACCTATTATCAACAAGGAGGCCTGAATGAAGCATATTTGTATACCTAACCCTTAACTGTACCCCACAATATCAAAATAAAAAATATTGACCATAAAAAAAAAGAAAAACACTAACTACAAAGAAAAAATAAACAGGACTTTATCAAAATTAAAAGTATATGTTCTTTGAAAAACACTATTAAGAAAATGAAGAGCTCTTCTATTTCTGTCTCTCTCTTACTAATTTATTTTAAATAAACTATATTTTCTAATTAAAAAAAGAAAACAAAGAGCAAGTCACACCAGAAGAAAATATTTACAATGATACAATATTATCTTTTAATTCTAAAATGTAAACATTATTGATAATATATATTTATATAATTCATAATAATCATGTGATATACTTAATATATATTTATGTCATATTTTAATATTATCTAATTTATAGCTTTTATTCTTATTTTACTTTATATTATATATTAAATACTATTACAATTATAAAGATGACATATATATAACATGTATACTAGTCATATAAAACACAAAACAGTTATTTTTGTCCAAGTTTATGTTTCAAAGTAACTGTGTTCAATTATTAAGATAAATGAATGTAAAAATGCAAATTTATGTTCTGTATGCATAAGTACAAGCCTATAAAAATGCACAATTGTCTTGCATTCCTTCAGTGTTGGTAAACATGTTGCCTTGTCAATGATCCACACTGCTGCAGAATTTAAATTTTTAGCATTATTAAAAGTATACTCAAATAAGTATTCACATTTAGTTCACAATTTGGAAAAAGCATTATGGTAAAATACTGCTGTTGCATTCAAACTATGCACAATCAAACTACAACTACTGTACAAAAACATCATTCTGTAATGATAACACTTAAAGTGCTGGGAGTCAGCTCAATGGAGCAAATTGTGTTTTAACAATAAGATAATAATGCTTGCCATCCTAGAATTGCCAAACATTTACAACTTTGAATGCATTTTACACATCTCAAATAATAATCATTATCCTCACTTTCCACACTTTAACTTTCATTCCAGGTTGAAATGCACACTCTGCTTCTAATTGCTACACTTCTCTTTGACAACATCAAGTCCAGGAGGGAAGAAAAATATGTTTGGAGTATTCTACCAGATATCAGGAATAGAAACGAGGGCTATAAATGCATCTTTGCTTCCTCCATCAAAATACTATTTTTCTTTAAACTCCGTAACTCAAAAATTTCATTTTTTTAATGGATATAGAAGATCTACTGTTAGCACATTCCCACTTCCCTTAGTAAAGGTTTAGAAAATTGAATAGAAGGCAGATGAGCAGTATGTTTAGAAGTTTTAAGGATTGCATATTTATTTCTCAGAAATTTCTCTGTTAACAATTTGTCCTAAGGAAGTTTGTAAGGATGCATTTGCAGGATATATATTGCAGCCTTATTTTTAATGAGAAACTGAAAATAACCCAAATTTCCATCAATAAGACATTGATTCAACAAATCACAAAACACGTGTACCATGAAATACAACACAGCCATCAAAAAAATCATAGTATTGACGAAATATGTTCACAACACATTGATAAATAAAAAGAGTAGGTTTCAAAATTGCACATATTGTATGACACTATGTTTATGTTAAAATAGGTAAGCCAGTAAGAATGGCCATTATTAATAAAACAAACAACAACAGATGCTGACGAGGATGTGGAGAAAAAGGAATGCTTCTAGACTGCTAGTGGGAATACAGACTAGTGCAACCTCTTTGGAAGACAGTGTGGCGATTTCTGAAAGAACTAAAAATTGACCTTCCATATTCCCTTCTGGGAACATACCCGGAGGAATTCAAGTCATTCTGCAAAAAAGATACCTGCATACGCATGTTTGTTGCAGCTCTATTCACAATAGCAAAAACATGGAACCAAACATGCTGCCCATCGAAGCTGAACTGGATTAAAAAAAAATGTGGTACATATACACAATGGAATATTAAGCAACTATAAAGAAGGACAAACATATGGACTTTGCAGCAACTTGGATGGATTTAAAGTTGATCATACTCAGTGATCTATCACAGAAACAAAGAACAGAGTACCATATGTTCTCACTCATAAGCAGTCCTTGAACAATTATCACAATACTATAAGAAAGGGAATGGCAGTACCGGGAAACTGCCAGGGGAGGGGGGTAGGGATTGGCAACTGAGGGAAACTGCCAGGGGAGGGAGGGGCATACCTCACCAACAAGAGTACCTGAACATTTGTAATGAACATTTGTATGCCTAACCCTGAATTGTACCCCACATCTTTAAAATAAAAAATTTAAGTGTAAAAATATTAATTAAATAGATAGGTAGATATAGGTATCTTTAAGCATTAAAAAAAGTTTGGATGACTACATCTTAAAATGTAATATTAATAGGAGATATTTCTGAGTGGAGCTTCTATGGGTATTTTATAAAGCACATATTCATATAGGTTCTAACTTGTTTACAATAAAATTTATTATTTTTATAGTTAGAAAAATTCTAAAACTGCTTGCACTGAGATAGCAACAGAAAAAGATGAACAGCGCCCAGTGACATACACATAATTCCTGGAAAAATTATCCTTAGTGCAATCAACAGGCCAGTATTTAATTTGAAACACTAACATCAGATATACCATATCTCTTCTTTTCAGGTAGCAAGAGATGTCTTTGCTATGTCTAATTCAAAGAGAGAAATGCTAGGTTCAGTGACCAAGAAAACTAAACTTTGAGGACAACAGTCTGTGCTCTAAGCAAGATTTCCAACTGGAAGAAAGGTACCTATGGGACCCAGCTAGGCAATTTAAGTGAGTATATGATACCTAGAAAACAGCCCTCTATGCTAAGCTATTAAATATTCACCACAAATATTCACCATAAAGGCCCAAGTAATTGAAATTAGAACTGTTCTTTATCCAGGGCAATCAATTTTTAACATATGAAATCCAGTTCTAAATCCCATTTGTGGAAAATCTGTTACAACTAAATCATATAAATCTCACAGAGTTCCATGGAGTTTCTGTGCCCCTGGTCTCTTTAACCAGGAAGCAATGAAATTAATTATTTTTATTTCAAACTCATTTAACTTTCTCTCACCAGCAGTAACATTTATATCACACTAGGGGTTTTGAGGGTTATCAGTGTTCTTGCAAGTCTCTTCACATTTCAATTTTTTATCAAAATAAGGCCCTTTTATCTCAAAAATATGCATAGTATATTCATAACAGATGCCTTTTTAAAAATAGTTCTTCTGACCCACCTCATTAACAGTGTAAAATTCACTCATCAAACACATATCATTAGCCTGTGAACTACTATCCTTTTTGAAAAGCATATATATTCAAAAGTTTTCATTCAAAGGTGATTTTTGTTTTCATTTTTCCAAAATGTATATTGCTTTGCTTGATAACAAACCTGATAGGCTGCTAGAAAGGAGAATTATTTGATAGCAACAACATGAATTTTAGAAGGTGTGAAGAATTCAACAGGGACAATTTAAAACCTATTTCCATTCATTTTATGCTCTGTGGTCTTTTCTCTACATTCCACTTGGCTACTGAGGCAGGTAGGCCCATGTGCTTGTGACACCTGGATTAGAAGGAATTTAGAGTTTCCCATTTTTCCACATGCAACCTGGAGAACAGATTCTGTCAGATGGACCAGGGTAAATTAGGCTGAAACCTGAACAGTGCCTGACATCCTCTATGGCAGCTGTCACACCAAGCCTCATTAACTCAGAAACAACTAGGGAAGGCAGATCAGAGCTGAAAGACATAGCTTCTCATCCAAGCTGTGACATGTTCAAGGGTATGACCTTGCTCTGTGGGTCTCCATTTCCCCTTGTGTAAAATAAGGGGATTGGACACAGATGTAACTTGGGATTTTTCTAACCCTTCAGATCCATCCTGCATATTATGGAAAGTCCAAAGCTATGTCTAAGAGTTCTGCAAGTTTCCACAGTGGTGGGAATTGGTGAGTCAAATTACTGGGTTCTCCTCTGGCTTCTGCACCAGATAAGCTCAGAAGGGGTTTCTAAAAGTCTCCAAGTGATTCTGCTAATTGGCCAAGATTGAAACCACTGCATAGAATCACTGTGGCCCCTTCCCAGCTCTGACCATCAGTGTTTGATTTATGCTTGATTTATTGAAATTAATGTGCACTCAAAATAGTAAAAGCCATCTATGAGAAACCCACAGCCAGCATAATCCTAAATGGACAAAAATTGGAACCACTTCCCCTGAAAACTGGAACAAGACAAGGATGCCCTCTCTCACCCCTCCTGTTCAACATAGTACTGGAAGTCCTGGCTCGAGCAATCAGAGAAGAGAAGGCAAACAGGGATATCCAAATAGGAAAGGAAGAAGTCAAGTTATCTCTCTTTGCAGACGATATGATTGTGAAAACCAAAGGGAATCTGTCAAAAACCTCCTTACACTGATAAAGGCCTTTGGCAAAGTCTCAGGATACAAAATAAATGTGCAAAAGACAATCGCATTTCTTTACACCAAAAATAAACAAACAGAAACCCAAATAAAAACCACAATTCCATTCACAATAGCCACAAAAAAAATGAAATACCTTGGCATCTTCCTAACCAGGGACATGAAAGACCTTTACAATAAAAATTACAAAACACTGCTCAAAGAAGTCAAAGATGACACAAACAAGTGGAAAAATATCCCATGCTCATGGAATGGAAGAATCAACATTGTGAAGATGTCCATCTTACCTAAGGCAATCTACAAATTCAATGCAATACCCATCAAATTACCAGCAACATTCTTCTCAGACCTAGAAAAAACAACACAGGAATTCATATGGAAACACAAACGTCCAAGAATAGCCAGAACAATCCTCAGCAAAAAAAACAAAGCAGGTGGTATCACATTGCCAGACTTCAAACTTTACTATAAAGCTACAATCATCAAAACAGCTTGGTATTGGTACAAGAATAGGCATATAGATCAATGGAATAGAATTGAGATTCCAGAAGCAAAACCTCAATTTCTCAACCAATTCATCTTCAACAAAGCCTCCACCACCTACCATTGGGGAGAGGAGAACCTATTCAGTAAATGATGCTGGGAAAACTGGCTGACCACATGCAGAAGATTGAAACAGGACCCCTATCTATCCCCATGCACAAAGGTTAACTCCAAATGGATCAGAGACCTAAATGTAAAACCTCAAACCATAAGAACCTTAGAAAATGAAGGAAAAATCCTCATGGAAATTGGAACTAGCATCCAATTCCTGAGCAAAACCCGAAACCCACAGGTCATAAGAGAGAAGATAGACAAGTGGGACCTCATTAAACTGACAAGCTTCTGCAAAGCCAAAGAAACCATCAAGAGAGCAGGGAGACAGCATACAGACTGGGAAAAAGTATTTGCCAACTCCAGATCTGACAAAGGCTTAACATCTTGGATCTACAAGGAACTCAAACATGCTGAAAAGAAAAAAACAAACAACCCCATTATAAAATGGGCAAAAGATATGAACAGACACTTCACAAAGGAAGACATCCGAGCAGCCAACAGACACATGAAGAAATGCTCAACCTCACTAATCATCAGGGAGATGCAGATCAAAACCACACTGAGATATCACCTAACTCCAGTCAGAATGGCAACTATCAACAACTCAAAAAATAACAGCTGCTGGAGAGGGTGTGGCGACAAGGGAACACTTCTACACTGTTGATGGGAGTCTAAACTAGTGCCACCTCTGTGGAAAGCAGTGTGGTAATTCCTAAAAGTTCTACATATCAACCTCCCATATGACCCCGTAATCCCCCTACTAGGAATATATCCTGAAGAACTCAAATCACTCTATCAAAAAGATACCTGCACACTTATGTTTATCACAGCTTTGTTCACAATAGCAAGAACTTGGAAGCAACCATGCTGCCCATCAAAAGAGGACTGGATTAAAAAAATGTGGTACATATACACGATGGAATACTACGCAGCCATAAAAAAGAACAAAATCATG
>NW_007249759.1:332968-337598 GCF_000164805.1 Carlito syrichta | reverse complement strand
TGCCTGAATGAAACATATTTGTATACCTAACCCTTAACTGTACCCTACAATATCATAATAAAAAATATTGATTATAAAAAAAAAGAAAGAAATTAATGTGCAAAAAGAACCGGAAAAAAAGTGGCCACCATGACTCAGGATAAAGACAACCCTCTTGAGAAAAAATGAGAGAACAGCAAAAAGGGTCCCCAGTCAACCTCAAATGCAGAAATAAAGGTGGCCCAGATTCATGTTACACATGGCAGTAGTACTGATACTGGTCTCCTCAAGTGGTCTGAGGACATAACAGAGAAAATAGTCCTGTAAATGCCTTGGTGGTTGCCATGTTAAAACCTGTAGTTCAAACCATACCAGAGGTTCTCCCTTCACCTGAAGTGGCTCCAGTTTGCAACTCATTGTCAGGACATCTCCCTAACTTGGCTCTTCTGCCCAACACCATATCTTAGGCCCACCCAAGCCTCACCTTCTAGAGACCCCCAGTGTTGAAACCTTAATAAACTGCCGTTGTGTCCAACTTGTCACAAGTTCTGAAAAAGAGGAATAGCAAATGGGGATGGTGAGTTCATCTTTTGGAAGACACTGTCCCCTCCTGTCCTTCTTCAAGAAAACTCAGATGGAGAGATTTGGGATGAAATTGGTCCCAAGATCAGCCAGGGTCCCAAGAGGAAGCAGACAATACTCTCAAAATAGGATGATGGGAGGAAGTTTTATTTACAAAGGTGTTACTTACAAGAGTGTATCTTAAAGCAACCAAAAGGGATAGTACAATAGCAACTGAGCTGTTATAACCCCAAATATGAAAGACAGAGAGAGGGAACCATATATATATTCTAGTTATAAGATAAATGTAGATATAGATATAGATCTATAGATATAGATCTGTGTGTGTGTGTATGTATATACATACACTAATATATTGTGTTATATGTACTATATGTTATATGTTATATAATTCTTATATACAAAATTATAAATGATACATAATATATAAAAACAAATTATAGTTTTATATATTACAGTGTATAGTAAATAAGTATGTATGTCATTTATATTTAATTATAATTAAATAATAATACAGGATTTATAATAATTGTATAATACATAATTATTATATATCATATAAATGACATAATCATAATATATACTACAACATTATACTATGTATAATACAATATCATTATATGTATTTCAGCATATATTTTGGTTATAAGATAGATGCAAGGGGGACTCTCAAAAAAACAAGATTTACTTACTAAAAATTTTGTATTTATTCTTACATGTTTAAGCCTCAGTCACCTCCAAAGTTCTCTCTATTGGATGCAATACACCTATCAAGATGCTTTTCCACTGCTCAAAACAGTTTTTTAACTCATCAATTTTGTGCCTTTTAGTGCTCCTGCCATTTTTTGTTCCACCTTTTGCACAGTGGCACACTGTTTCCCTTTGAGGACTTTTTTTTTATCCAGGGAAACAAAAGTCACTTAAGGTGAAAGTGGTAAATGGGGGGGTGAGGCATGGAGGGCATGCCATTTTTTATCAAAAACTGCTGAACACTCAGCACAATGTGGGCAGGTGCACTTGAAAATCACCCATCATGAAATGGGCAAATGCAGTGAAAGAGTCTCCAAAAAAAAAAAATTCACTGAAGCCAAATGTAGCCTCTCACAACAATGTTAGCTGGTATACTGATGTCAATGGGTTCTGTGAACATATACCTATGAGGGGAAGCCTGTATTACAAGGGACCTGCCCTCCAAAAGATAATTCCAGATTTTGTGAGGTCCTCCTTCATATATATAGAAAGAGTGATAAATATAGATATACAGATAACTTCCTGCTCAAAACACACCTCCCTGCTGATTGGCCACACTGAAACCATGGTGTTGCCTGGTATTATTCCATCACTAATACCCAAGGCAACAGATATCACAGTTTAGTCATTTCAGGTTCAATAAAAATGGATCGATCCCACTCACATTCAAACCTCTGGACATAACATCCAATAGGGTCATTGCTTTGCTAAACTCTGGTGTGGCCATGTGCTCTTTGAGCTATGGTTGCCACCGTGCTTCCTAAGCTTTGGCCCGCTCCCCTACTTTGGAGAGGTGAATCAATCACACACACTCTCTCTAAGTTACTTTTTTTTTCTATTTTTTCCTTTTTTCTTTTTTTTGAATTGAAATCTCACTCCATCGCCCAGACTGGATGCAGTGGCAAGCTCATGGCCACCCCAGCATCAACCTACTGGGCTCCGGCAATCTTTCTGCCTCAACCTTCCAAGTAGCACGCGCTACCATACCCGGCTTGTTAGGGTACAGACGGACCGATTGAGGGTGGAGAGGCGAGGCAAGGCATGCAGCACTGCCGGGGCTGGCAAGCCGGAGGTGCATGCCAGCAACCCAGAGATCCGAGTAGATGCAAAGAATTGCGACACACAGAGGTGAGAGAAGAAAAGATTTATTTAAGAAAAGTTCACCCCCCACAGACAGGGAATGGGCCTACACTCTAGGTGACTGTGGCCTCGTAGCCCCCCGGAGTCCTGGCTTAAATCCTTCTCTTGGAGATGTTGCATGTGACTGCCGTGACTTCCTTATCCACCACCTGTGGATGTCTTGAAGAACCTGTGACACACAGACCCATTAATGTCCGCCCACATTATCACAGCCCCTAGAGAAGGGCGTGACAAGGATTCTAATGCTCCCGCACCTTCCCAAACGACATTCCTCAGACCTAATGGAGGGTGTACGTCTCCCCAGTAGGTAGCTTGGAGGGGGGGGGTCCTTGACTTCCCTGTAGATAGTGCCCAATTTACGGGAAGATCGAATTCCCACCTGCTCTCCCTCTGAGCAGTTATAACTTTTGTAATTACAAGTTTCATGACTTTTACAGTCCTTGCCCAATGCATGATGTCTTAGGCCTTGTAAATTCCTTTTACTCTAGGCAAGCTTGATTGCCACTATGAGATACCTCTGATACCTGGAAGTCTGTTTATGAAAAGACAAAGTCGGTAAAGTTAATTATACCTAAAGTGTGCATTTTTCCAAAAGCACAGCTTCTACTTTCTCATCATTGTGTCAGGGTTTAAGAACAAGATGAAAAATGGCTTTCCACTCTCGGTCTGTCCTTTCACAGCTAATTTTTTTTTCTTTTTTTTTTCTTTTTAGTTGAAGTCTCACTCTGTCACCCAGATTGGATTGCAGTGGCCGCTCCCGGCCACCACAGCCTTGACCTGCTGGGCTCCGGCGATCCTTCCGCCTCAGCCTTCCAAGTAACTGGAACTACAGGCGCACACTACCACGCCTGGCTAATTTTTTTATTTATTGTAGAGATGAGGTCTTGCCAAGTTGCCCAGGTTTGTCACAAACCCACGGGCTCAGGCAATCCACTCACCTCGGCCTCCCAAAGCGCAGGATTACAGACTGAGCCACCAAACCCGGCAAGGCTAATTTATTTTATTTTATTTTATTGTAGAGACAAGGTCTTGCCAAGTTGCCCGGGCTGGTCTTGAACCCACTGACTCAGGCAATCCGCTCGCCTCAGCCTCCCAAAGTGCTGGGATTATAGGCTGAGCCACCGAGCCCAGCCTCTAAGTTACTTTCTAAATAAACTGTTGGGAGCCAACATCTATAGCTACATGGCTGAGGTCTGTAAAGGCCCATCTGGAAGATCGCCTCTGACATAGGATATCAGTTATACCTATAATATTGGCGTGTGATTAGTGACCAGTGTGCATACATGGCAGTAAAACTTATAAGTAAATCTCAATACACCTGATGGAAAGTGCATAGCAGAATTATTTTTCTCTGTCTTTCTAAGTTTTACTTCTTTCTAGATATTTTTTAACTTCTATTTCCTGGTAGACTGGTTAGTCAGCTTTGGAAAGCTGTTTCCCCTAGAGCTAAGATTAGAAACTAAATTACCATGATAGTTTTGTCGCCCTGCCCCTAGCCAGGCAGAACGTTTTCTTTTGTTTCGTTAATTACCGAAATTCTGTCTGCTTCAGCCCACAGCCATCATGGCGGCCATGCATTTTCTTGTTCAAGGGTATGACAGCTACTATTTGATTTTTAGAGTAGACTTGTTAGGATAAAATATATACACATACACTCATAGTTGCGTAAATTTATGCTTGCTGTTTTGTTTCCTTATATAATAGTTACTATAAGATTTATAAAAGAATTAGTGATGAGGTATTAGCTTAATAGGATATAGCATAGTATTAAAGGTCAATCATTAGATTATATAAAAATTAAAGTTTAGACATATGAAACATATGAATTATAGTAAAGTTCGGTAGTTTAAGAATAAGTTTTAACTGAGTTATAAGGCATTACGTTAAATCGTAATAGGATAATAGTATAACTAACAGCTAAGTCATTTAAGTAAACTTATAGATTATAGTATAGTGTTAAGTTGATAATATTAATCGTTAAAAATATTTGGAGTCAGTGAACTTGGATTGAACCTAGAGTTAACTCAGAAAAGTTTTTTGTATTAATCAGGGTTTAGAACAAAGAGTATAATATGAATGATTTATTGAACACTATGGAAGACATTTTGAACAATTGAAATTGTGCACCTGTGACCTTGATGTGAGTTTTGTGAAGCATGTCAGGCATCATGGAGTTCGA
>NW_007249759.1:282651-332948 GCF_000164805.1 Carlito syrichta | reverse complement strand
TCTAATATGACAATAGGAAATTTTACATATAGCCATGTATTAAAAAACTAGGAAAAAATATTTAAGTTTTGGGTTAAAGTCATCATTTTACTAGAATAGAATGAGAATTATGGTGTTATGATTTTAAAAATCATACGTTAATGATAATTATAAGATTTAATGATAAGGTATTAGCTTAATAGGATATAGCATAGTATTAAAGTCCAATCACTAGATCATATAAAAATTAAAGTTTAGACATATGAAACTCATATGAATTATAGTAAAGTTTGGTAGTTTAAGAATGAGTTTTAACTGAGTTATAAGGCATTACCTTAAATCGTAATAGGATAATAGTATAACTAACAGCTAAGTCATTTAAGTAAACTTATAGATTATAGTATAGTGTTAAGTTGATAATATTAATCGTTAAAAATATTTGGAGTCAGTGAACTTGGATTGAACCTAGAGTTAACTCAGAAAAGTTTTTTGTATTAATCAGGGTTTAGAACAAAGAGTATAATATGAATGATTTATTGAACACTATGGAAGACATTTTGAACAATTGAAATTGTGCACCTGTGACCTTGATGTGAGTTTTGTGAAGCACGTCAGGCATCATGGAGTTCGAATTGTTTGCTCGAGACTTGCAAGTCTCATGATGGTCTTGTGATGCATGGTTTGTAAAGCACGGAACTTGTACGCCCCTAGCAAGTGATTATCACACTGCTGGAGGGTATAGAAAATGGTATATAAGTTGGAAAAGGTTTGAATAAAATTGGCTTCAGTCCTGATCAGACTGTTCCCAGAAGAACTGCCTCCGAGTGGTCTCTTCTCGCCAGTCTCCTGATTCTCCGGTGCGGGTCCTAACCCTTCCCTCCAAGGTCAGAGTGGGTCTCCGACAATAAACTATATTTTCCAATCTAAAAAAAAAAAAGGACCAATAGCACATATTCTATGTTCATCCTCACTCACCAGTCAGTTTAATGACTTCCTGTTTATTAGTTGAGTAACAATATAAGATGTACAAAACTCATGGACTTACTTGAAAACTGTGAGCCATACGGCTTATCAATGTTCGCATCCTTTAATCAAGGTAAAGTCAAGAGCACCCTGACATAATCCTAAAAGCAAAGCAGCAATAACTATCTGCCCATAGATCACTGGAGTTCGTGTGGGGGCCTGCTCAAACCAGCAGCATATAATGCCACCAGGGTATCTCACCTATTCCTTACCTAAATAAAGGCTTTGAGTTTTCATGATGATACTGTTGACATTTGTATTAAAGACAATTTGTATAAAAGAAACAAACTGAAACATCTTGCTCTCTTCCATACCATTCTCTATTTGCATGAAAATTACCTAGAAAAGTGCTAAAAATCCCATGTTCAGACCTAACCCTCTAGAAATTTCCACCTGGCCATCCCTCAGGTATGTCCAATGTATTATGCCTGCAAACGAATTTCCAGGCTCCACCTCTTTCTCTCCCCCTCACCCTCACCCTGCTTCTGGATTCCTATCTCAGAAAGACAGGATCATCTTGGCCACCCAAGCTGCATTCTTGCCCCACACATCTGAACAGTCACTAAGTCAGTCAATTCTCAAATTGTGGCATTTCTCAAATTTTCCAATTCTGCTCTCCTCTGCTCTTCTCAGGATCTCACAAACTTGTGTGGATATTGTCCATAACAGTAAGTATAAACACTGTCCTCTTTCATTTAACAATTACTACAACAATCTTTTGAGAAAATCTCACAGATGAGAAAACAGACATAGGAAAAGCCAGGGTCCCACTGCTTGTAACAGGCAGAGGCAGAATTTGAACCCAGTTTACTCGACTCCAAAGTCCACACACTCAACTCCTGGTACCGCCTCACATGTAAACACAGAAAGCTTGGCATCCATTGCATCACCAAGACTCTCAGGAGGCACCTGAAGCTGCAGAAGAGAAGGATAATAAAGTTAAGGTTTTCGGTGTGTACCCTCAACACTATTGTATTTTATACAGTAATAATTTATTTATTAGTGATTTGCATAATTTTAAATATTAAAATTTCAGAACACTTATCCCATTAACTAGGAAAAAAATGAATTACTCCCTTTTTTGCACACTCTCATGAACTTCCAGGTGACACTCCCTACCACACAGAACATAGACTTAGGATGAAATTGGCCCCAAGATCAGCCAGGGTCCCAAGAAAAAACAGATAACACTCTCAAAATAGAATGATGGAAGGAGGGTGTACTTACAAAGGTCTAAGGAACAGAAGGGAGGGACACACACACCTGTATCCTCAAAAGTCGGAGCACACCTTATCTGGACATGTGCAA
This sequence comes from Carlito syrichta, assembly GCF_000164805.1. Classification (NCBI taxonomy): domain Eukaryota; kingdom Metazoa; phylum Chordata; class Mammalia; order Primates; family Tarsiidae; genus Carlito; species Carlito syrichta. The sequence continues at coordinate 330,638 of NW_007249759.1, read as the reverse complement.
GTACCCCAGGAGACCTCGCATCTAGTGGGCACTCCATAACCACATGCACAGTGCAGGCACAGGCCTACTGAAAGTGATTTGTATAGACAATGGCTCATTAAGCAAAAAATGTGCCTAGAGACATTCATGGCCTTCTCATAATCATAGACACATAATCGGGCCTGTTTTCCAGGTCTCACTGACCATAGCACCCCTTTTTACGTACCAAAGTTATCTTATTTGTACAATAACTTCTATGGTCAGGCCACCTGTCCACTGGTTACCCGGTGTATAACCTGGATGTCACTCCTTGGGACACTGTCCAGGCATGGACTCCAGGCACAAGAGTTCAACCTGAACTCTGAACAAGCCAAAATTCCAAGTTACTAATTAATGTGTAAGTTAGAGTCTAGGTTCCCAAAAATCACATGTAGCACCTAGGCACCAAAAGCTGTGGCTTCAGTGGCTGATTTATGTGAGGCCAAGTTAGCCAAGAGGTAGTTGAAGAGTTGATCCAGGGATCTAAGTATTGATCAGGACAGGCTAATAAGAACTACGAGACAAATCCCTCTTACAGTTCCATGTTAAATTTCTTCTGGCTTACTTAAATTCTCTCCCTCTGCACATATGCAAAAAGGCTGTAGGGCAATTTATAGTAAAAGAAACATATCAAAAAAGGACAGTTGAAAATATAATAAGAAATCATGTAACCCCACGGAAGATGGAGGAGATATTCCCAAGAAGCTTCATATAAAAATTGTTACTGCCTTGATTATGAAACAACTTTGAGCCTCCTGCCAGCCAAGACAAAAAAGGAAATCATCTACTGATTAAAGGAATCCTGTTACTTACTCAGAAGAGGAGGAAAAGATACTTTTCTAGAATGTAACATGGAGTAGTCCAAGGGTTACTGAGTAGCCCAACTTACAAGGACTTCGGTAAAATTATTGCTCAAGATGTAAAAATGATCCTCAAGATAGATGTCATTCTTGACAACCCTTAAGGAAAACTGAAGGCATTATATGACTTTGCAACTAAGTAGAAGCTTTTGTCAAGGAACTAAACTGTCAATCCTCCTACTGGTCATCTAATTCAATATATATGAATAATTGATATATGAGGTACTCCATTCCTGAGAGCAGGAGTGAGATTTTAATACGTATATTTTTTTAAAAGGAAGTGAACCGAAAATCAGGAATTGAGCATGAGAGTCTAAATGTGTAAGAACAAGATGAGAAGTTAAGTACTTCATTTAAAAATATTTAAAAGACTTAAAGAAACTAACACTTTGGAATATGTTTTCTTTCTTTCTTTATTGTTTTTATTAAGAAAGAAATGTCAGCCGGGCTCAGTGGCTCAGCCTGTAATCCCGCACCTTGGGAGGCTGAGGTGAATGGATTGCCTGAGCCCGCGGGTTCGAGACCCGCCTGGGCAACTTGGCGAGACCTCATCGCTACAATAAATCAAAAAATCAGCCGGGCGTGGTAGTGCATGCCTGTAGTTCCAGCTACTTGGAAGGCTGAGGCGGAAGGATCGCCGGAGCCCAGCAGGTTGAGGCTGCGGTGGCCGGGAGCGGCCACTGCACTCGTCTGGGTGACAGAGTGAGACTCCAACTCAAAAAAAAAGAAAGAAAGAAAGAAATGTCTACACCTGGGGAAAAAATTAAGAGAGTAAGAGACTACAAAAGGGAATACAACCAAAGAAAGTTACACTCCCTCCCCAGCCAGTTTCTCTGTGCAGGGGCAGCCACTGTTGTTAGTCAGAAATGAAATTCAATGGAGTAGGAGGGGGATCTTCTGACGGCATGCTTCCTAAAGTGGCACTTAGGTCTGTCTGATGATGGGGGAGAAACCTGGTAGAGCCCCGCTGATGAAAGCTCCTCTTGGGAAAGCAGAGGGTTGTTCTGCCTTGAGGACATGACTGGTAGCCCACAGCACCCTCTGTAGACAGGAGCCCAAATCCCCAGGCTGGAGGGGGCAGTTGCTGGAAACCATCATTGGCATTAAAGTTCCCATGAAAAACTCTTCAAAGACTCAAACTGGGTTTTTGCTTCACGAGCTGTACACATCTCACTGTCTAGCTAGTCTCTCTCTATGGATAGCAGGCATGGAGGTTTACCTAGAACAGAATTTCTCATTAGCTCTTTCCCAGCACCCTTGGATTTGGGTAGCTAGGGGTGAAAGACACCGCCAGGAGTCCTTGATGCATATGCAAAGGGGGTGTGATGGCAAACCCTCTTACACCGCCTTACCCTCAAACTTCAAGCATTTTTTTCACATTGATTCGATCATAAACATTTATTAAGTCATTACCAGGAACCTGGCATGATGGTATCAGACTTAATTTGTTTACTCATTCCATAAAGAATTTGAAACAGGCTTGCAATATAATATATGGAAAAATAGAAAAATACAAGGTAAAAATCAGAATCAGAGAAACTGCAGTTTAGAACAGAAGATTCAGGTCAGATTAGGTGATCAGAACACAGGTCTGTTACAGCCATGAGCCCCCTGTGGGGAGCCTAATTCAAAATGCAAATGTGGCCAGGAGGTCTAGCAAAGAGAACCAGGAAGTGGGACGCAGTCTCATCTAAAGGACACAAGAGCTAGCTTGCAAGCAGACCCTATTTAATACAATAGGCTCATATAACCACACAGAGCCTGCCTGTATTGAAAAATGAGATCACAGCCGGGCTCGGTGGCTCAGCCTGTAATCCCGCGCCTTTGGGAGGCTGAGGTGAGTGGATTGCCTGAGCGAGTGGATTGCCTGAGCCCGGGTTCGAGACCCGCCTGGGCAGCGAGACCTCATCTCTACAATAAATCAAAAAATCAGCCAGGCGTGGTAGCGCATGCCTGTGATTCCGGCTACTTGGAAGGCTGAGGCGGAAGGATCGCTGGAGCCCAGCAGGTCGAGGCTGCGGTGGCCGGGAGCGGCCACTGCACTCCAGTCTGGGCGACAGAGTGAGACTTCAACTCAAAAAAACCAAAAACAAAACAAAACAAAAAATGAGATCACTAGAACAGAAGTAGACTGTCCTGCAAAGATCACCTCTCTTCATGACACTGATTCTCCATCCAACTCTGCATCAGACTCTCCTGGGAATGAGAGAGAGGGGTTGTTGGACATATGCCAGGGACTCTGAGACTGATTCAGATGGTCTGGCAGAGGGCCCAGCATGGGCAATTATTTTTTAACTTTTAATTTTTTTATTTTAAAGAATGGGTGATTTTTAAGAGCTTTCCAGGGAATTCTAAATGTAGTCTGGATTGAGAACCACTGATTTAGGATGGTCCCTAAAGAATCCTAAATTATAATAATTTTTAAATAAACATAGGAAAATTTGAGGCAAATTCCACTGCCTTCCCAGTTTCCAGAAACCTAAAGATCTCTATAGCCTGAAATGTCTAAAATAATCCAGAGGCAGAGGCGATTCATTCAGCTGCTACCATCTCCTCATCATACACCTCCCACCTCTCTCACTGCCTGCCTCTGGCTCATCCTTCAGGCCTCAAACATCTCCTCACTTCTTGTCCAAAGCCGCCCTGACTCTCTAGGCTGGGTTGGGGTTAGAGTCCATATTCTCTGCCCACCACCCCTGTCCTCTCCACCCCCGGAATCCCCTTCCATTTCCCTTTCCACACTGGGCTGTGATTGGTCCATGAGTCTCTCCCTGAGGACGGGATTCCATCTGCATCACGTGCTGTCATCACACAGCATCCTGGATGCAGCACATGTAGTAGATATTCAATACATACTTGATTCATTAATTTTGACTCCTAAATTCTCCTTCTCCATAAGAAAAACCTAGGACATTATTGTCTACGTAACAATATGAGCAGCCTACTAGAAAACTTAAAGCAGATACAGCTCTGCCAAGGAAACTGTAGGGGAAGAATATTAGGGTCTTGAAAATAATAACTAGATATCGTACCCAGAAAGAGAAACCTAGATATATTTAAAAAGTGGGACTATTATGAGAATGAAAAGACAAACCAGAGATTGGAGAAAATAAGTGCAAAACACACATCTTATAAAAGAACTGGTATTCAAAATATAAAAAGAATTCTTAAAACTTGACAAGAAGAAAACAAAAAAAAAACCAGCCGGGCACAGTAGCTTATGCCTGTAATCTCAGTACTTTGGAAGGCCAAGGCAGGAGGATTGTTTGAGCCCAGGAGTTTAAAACCAGCTTAGACAACAAACAGGACCTCATCTCTACAAAAAAATCAAAAATTTAGCTGGGCATGGTGGCACATGCCTGTAGTCCCATCTACTTGGGAGGCCAAGGTGGAAGGATTGCCTGAACCCAGGAGCTTGAGGCTGCTGTGAGCCGTGATCATGCCACTGCACTGCAGCCTGGGCAGTAGAGTGAGACCTCAACTCAAGAAAGAGAGGAAGGGAAGGAAGGAGGGAGGGAAGGAGGGAGGGAGGGAGGGAGGAAGAGAAAAGAAAAGAAAGAAAAACAATTTTTTTTTTTTTTGAGTCGGAGTCTCACTCTGTCACCCAGACAGGAGTGCAGTGGCCACTCCCGGCCACCGCAGCCTTGACCTGCTGGGCTCCGGTGATCCTTCCGCCTCTGCCTTCCAAGTAGCTGGAACTACAGGCGCACGCTACCACACCCAGCTAATTTTTTGATTTATTTTAGCGATGAGGTCTCGCCAAGTTGCCCAGACAGGTCTCGAACCCATGGGCTCAGGCAAACCACTCATCTCAGCCTCCCAAAGTGTGGGATTACAGGCTGAGCCACCGAGCCCGGCTAAAAAAAATTTTAAGTGGGCAAAAGACACTTCATCAGAGAAGAGATTCAAATGACACAGAAACATATGGAAGGATGTTTCACATCATATGTCATCAGGAAAATGCAAATTAACACAATGAGGTACCACTACACATCTATTAGAATGACCATATTCAGAACACGGGCAACACCAAATGCTGGAAAAGATGTAGAGCAGCGGGAACTCTCACACACTGCTGGAGGGAATGCAAAATGGTACAGCCACTTCGGAAGACAGTTTGGCAGTTTCTTACAAAACTAAACACCCTCTGACCATGCAGTCTGGCAATTGTACACTTCGGTATTCACCCAAACGAGTTGAAAACTTATGTTCACACAAAAACAAACACACACATGTTTATAACAGCCTTATTCACAATTGCCAAAAATTGGATCAACCAAGATGTTCTTCAACAGATGAATGATAGACTGTGGCACATCCGGGCAATGGAATACTATGCGGTGATTTTTAAAAATGAGCTGTTAAGCCACAAAAAGACATAAAGGAACCATAAATGCATATTGCTAAGTCAAAGGAGCCAGTCTAAAAAGGCCACAGACTGTCTAATTCCAACTCTATAACATTCTGGAAAAGGAAAAGCTATAGAGACAGTAAAAAGATCAGTGGTTACTGGAGGATGAATAGGCGGAACACAGGGAATTTTTAGGTGAAATGACTCTGTATGACACTGTATGGTGGATACAGGCCATTCTACATTTGTCGAAACCCAGGAAACTGTACAAAACAAATAATGACCCCTAATGTAAACTATGGACTTTAGTTAATAATAATTTATCAACATTGGCTCATCAATTGTAACAAATGGTAGCACACTAATGCCAGACGGTTACAATAGGGGGAACTGGGATATAACAGGGGAAGCGTCTCTTTGCTCAATTTTTCTCTAAACCTAAAACTGCTCTAAAAAACCAAAGTCCAATGACTGATTTATTTTCAAGTGGAACCAGAGCAGTTCTGGTTTTTTTGGGTTTTGGTTTTGGTGTTTTGTTTTGTTTTGTTTTTTGAGTTGGAGTCTCACTCTGTCACCCAGAATAGAGTGCAGTGGCACTCTCACAGCCATGGCCACCCCAGCATCGACCTGCTGGGCTCCAGTGATCCTTCCACCTCAGCCTTCCAAGTAGCTGGAACTACAGGTGCATGCCTACACAAATTAGCCACAGCCAGCTAATTTTTTATTTATTGTAGAGACGAGGTCTCACCAAGTTGCCTGGGCTGGTCTCAAACCTGCGGGCTCAGGCAACTCACTCGCCTCAGCCTCCCAAAATGCTGGGATTACAAGCTGAGCCACCAAACCTGGCCAGTAGTTCTGTTTTCAAAGGCTGTCACCCACGGAGCTAGACTCTTCCAGGTGCATCATGTACGTACTCACTACGAGATCATAGTGTTGGGGACACTTATGAGAAGACCAGGTTGAAGGGGATTATGTTTGGGTTTGAGTGTCCTTCTTTTACTTCAGTAACTAACTCTCCTTGGAGGGGTCTCCTTGAATCTGCACTGGACTGAATCCATGGGTTGGCAAGATACAGAGCGATGTGGTTACTGATTTCAGAAGCACCAAGGAGATTGAGGTAAAATACTTGGAAGACCTGTAGAGTCACAGTGGCAACAAATTTGAGCCCTTTATTCCTCCATATATTATGGTTTTTCTAAGTCACACAAGCTTTCTTTTTAGTATTTACAATATGACTGTTCATTTTCCTATTACTAGAGAAAGAACTTTCTGAACCTCTCAAAATAGCAGCATAGTGGTTGGGAAGGTGGACCCTGGAGACAGAGAACTTGAGCCTGAGACCAGTAACTCTGCCATCTGCTAGCCATGTGACAATGTAGGATTTGCCTAACCACCTTATCCATAAGGGAACCATCATGGTGCCTTGATTAGAGGGGAAAATTGAGAGAATGCCTGTAAAGAACTGAGCACAGCAACAGATTGAAAGCAATAGCCTAATAAATTGTAGCTATTATATTTATTATTCCAGATCCTATACTTATTTCACAGTGTCACAAGGCCTCTCTTGCAGCTGACAGATGGTAATGATTAATGCTGGGGAACAATGAAAGAGAGTAGGTTCTCTGATGCTGTCAGTCCTATCTCATAGTGAATGAATGACATGCTATGTCAACCCTTCACTTCCATGGTACCTCAAAACGTACCTCTCAAATTCTGTTACTTTCAAACTTCCACCTGGCATATCTACATCAAAGTTTTCTTTCCAAATAGACCTGGTAATAGCCTGCTTAATCCATTTGAATAAAATCAGTGAATTTGTATAATGTATAAAGTGCATCAACAAAAGACATCACAATTAGCCCTATCAACTGTTATGAGCAGGATTTTCTCTGAGCAAAATTATAGAGCAGAGAAGGTTTGTTCCCACTTTTTCCCCTCTTTGAGAGGCCTCCCCATCCTCACCAGAGCTGTAACCACAGCTAGATCCTCTGGCAAGATGATAGCTGATGAATGTTTAAGACGCTGGGCTTCCTGGAGATACCTGCTCATAAATAGTGCATTCTTAAGAACCACAAGAGCCCTTGGATTTACAGGAATGAATATATACTCTCTAGCTCTTGCTTGGGAGAAGTTTGTGACAGCAAAACATTCTTGGTACTCTTTGCTTCCCACCACTATGATTGATTGTCTAAGGTTAACCTGTAAATTTTTACCAAAATGCCTTAAAAGCAGGGCCAACATGACTATTTCACAGAAATTTCAATCCAGAATTATAACTTGAAAATCTTCTCAAAATGTCATCTAATTAGTTCTCAGTGTTTGTCCAAGATTTCTCCTAAGCTCTCTGGCCACATGCTGCTGGTTAGCTGATTCCAGAAGGTCTGTGGATAGATAATTAAGCCTACAGGTGTTTCAGGTCTATCCGGGGACCACAAAAGCAATTAGAATCACAGAGGAAGTATGTTTAACTTCATTAACGATGGGGCTAGGCCAGAAAGAGGGTTGCTCTACAAAATATTAATGAAAAGCAGTTCCAGATTGGGAAAATGCCAATAATGTTTCAGTTGTTGATTTCATTTTTTTGTCAATGGCCCAGCAAAGCTGAGTGAAATAGAAAAACCCTCTCTGCCATTTCAACGTGGCCCAATTGTCAGGCCAACCAATTGTAACTCAGAGCCATGTCTTATTGTCCCCTGCCTTGCCCATGAATAGCAGCAGGAGAACAATAATTCAAAATAATTACAGAAGTGAAAGGTAGCAATTAGCAGTCCAAATTAGCTATTAAATGATTCAGAAACTTCAAAGTGAGAAGATGACCTTTTCACTTCTTATGTGGCAGTGACAAATTGGGTTCTGACTTGAGAGGAAAAACAAAGCACTCTAGCACATTATGGATTTTCTCTACCTTCCAATGGGAGCTGGGCCAAGTTAATTAGAAATATGGTAGAAAGGACGAATTTCAGGCTGTTCTTTAGTGGCTTTCTCAGCTGCTACCTGGAAAGGTCACCTTCCTCTCCAGCCCATCTTTGATGCCTTCTCTCGTAGGTAAAAGGGGGGAAAATGGGGAATTCCTACTGCATAATATTGTATTCAATTAATTGTTGTCATAACAGGTATATTAGGCCATTTCCCACTCTAATTAAAAATTATTAGCTGAATATATCCACATGGTGGGTGATCTTTTTTACCCATAACAAATAATTTCACTTCATAATAAGCATGGCATTGCAGTTCTACTCTTAGCTATTTCCCTCTGAAAACCTTGCCAGGTTATCCTTGCCATTTCATCTGCTGAGCAAAATTACATACAGATTCCACTATGAAGTTTTAACCATATCACTTCTATTGATATATTAACCTGGAGCCATGCTACAATTGCCTTCAATTGCTCTTTCTCTTGGAAAAGGTACCCTTGGCTCTAGAATCACGTGCTTGTTCATGAAAAAGTCTCATTTGTCATCTTGATCTTTACACAACAGCAAGCCAAGTTATTTCTTAGCAAGTTAAGGCATAAAAAGGTTTTTGTTTTTGTTACTTTATTTTAAGGCCCAAGATCTTGATATGAGAAAACACAGTGCCATAATATTGACATGGAGAGGAAGGCGATCATCTTTTTAACACAAAGCAGCAGGTGAATACATCAGTGATTCTCATGGTACCCATTTGGTTCCTATATAATAGTAGAACTCAGAATCACCAAATTTTTGTAGAGGCAAACAGTATATTAGATGTCATGTAAGTCAAGCTCCCTTGTTCAGAAAAGAGGAGAAAAAGCTCAACGTAGAGATGAGTTTTGCCCATTATCGCACAGCTGATCGAGAGCAAAGCAAGTCTACAGTCCCCAGCCCCCACCTGGCCCTGAATCTAGTGCTCTCTCAGTGTCCCACTTGCTGGCCTTTCAGGGGTCACTTTACTTCCTGCACCCACCCCAAGCCAAAGACACAAAGCCAAAGACACAAAACCCACCCCAAGCCAAAGACACAAAGACACAAAATCTACTATTTGTAGATTTCATATTTGCAAATTTCCCTACTCACTAAAATGTATTTGTCACCCCCAAAATCAATACTCAGGCACTTTCATGGTCATTCACAGGCATGCACAGAGCAGAAAAAAATTTGAGTCATCCAACATGGACATTTCCAGCTGAGGCCAAACAAGACTATGTTATACCTTTTTGTTTTAGCTCCCATACTGTAAACAAGTGTCCTTTTTATGGTCTATTTAATGCCACTTTTTTTTTTTTTGCATTGTTGTTCTTTTTGCTGGTGATTGCACAGTTTAAAATGGCATTGTACTGAAACACCATCTGTTTTTCCTAAGGGCAAGAAGATTGTGATGTACCTTATGGAGAAAATATGTATTAGAGAAGCTTCATTCAGCCATGAATTACAGTGGTGTGGGCCACAAGTTCAATGTTAAAGGATCAGCAATATATATTAAATAAGGCATCTTTAAACAGAAACACACATAAAAATTTATATATTAATTGACTTTTGAAAAGCTTGTGACCAGAGGCGCATCTCTGACTAGGTCCTCAACATGGATAGACAGATCACAAAACAAAAACATTACAAGGATGCAGGAAAGATAGATGATCACACATCCAGGTCACAGGCAGGTGCACCTGAGGGGTGAGGCAGAAAGTCAAAGTATCTGCAGGTACTCACCCTTACTAGAAGGCCTTAGTATCCAAGTGTTTATCGGGCAGAACCACATTTCTCATCAACCGGGCATTTCTGTAACTGCATCTGATGTCTACTGAGCATGTGACCAGCATTAGAAAATGTATCATAGTTCAATGGTGATTTCTGAAAGTAAACACCAGAGCAAGCCTAGAAATTTTAAAAGAGCAGAATCACATTCATGTCTGCATTGGTCTTTCTGACTCGGATTATCCCTCCAATGAATGCTGCTGTCTTTGGAGTCAGTAGGGTTTTGTTTTTGTTTTTGTTTTTTTGGTTTGTTTGTTTGCTGCTGAAACTCCTGCAACCCTGGCTCTAGCATTAGTCTTTGATTCTTGAAAACACACATACACACAGACCAAGCCTACTACCTGGGAAGTTACAGTTAAAGGTACAGTTAAAATCCATATTGATGCTCTGCACTTAAGTGCATGTTTCAAAAAAAATATTAATACACACAAGCATATTTGTGTGTATTTGGAGAAACATACACCAACTATCAACAGTAGTTTCATATGGAAGATGGAATTCCAAGGGGCCTACATTATTTGGTTCTACAATGTTTGGATTCTTTATGAAAAAAAGCCTTTCATAGACAGGGAGAAAAGAGATATACACTTAATAAATAAACCCCCATGTTCAGGGATCTGGAAGACACACTAAGTACAAACCAAGCTGCAGTTCTGGTTGTATATTTAGTAAACATATGGTACCAATGAACTATTTGAAAAAATATCATTAAACCTTGAAAAGTAGCATCTGCACAGAAACTAACAGCCACTAAGCTTGATGATTTTTGTTTCTGCTTGACAGTATTCTCCAGCGGCAGATTTTGTAAAAAATTGAACTCAAGCATGTAAGCAAGTGAATTCCAAACAATTCAAACAGTTTTCTGTGCACTCTGTCACCCTTTAAAACACTCCACAGGCAGAATTTTAGTTCTGCTGTCATCCATTACTCTAGTCACACTCTAAAACTCATTAGCATTCATCAGCTACTCTCTTCTTTCAACCAACACAGGTGGCACCTAAATGAAGCCTGGGGCTTCAGGAGCAGGTGGTAAATGCATGCTTTTCCAAAGGAGCCAATGCATCACACCCATTAGATTGGCTATTGTTTAAAAAAAAAACCAGAAAATAACAAATATTGGTGATGATATGGAGAAGTTAGAACCCGTATGCATCATTGTTGGAAAGGCAAAATGGTGCAATTATTGTGGAAAGCAATATAGCAGTTCCTCAAAAATTAAAAATGAAACTACCAAGTGATCCATTTCTGGGTATACATTCAAAATAATTGAAATCAGGGTCTCAAAGAGATATTTCTACACCCATGTTCATGGCAACACTATTTACAATAGCTAAGAGGTAGAAGCAGCCCAAATGTCTCTCAAATGAATGGATAAGCAAAATGTAATATATGTATTCAATGGAATATTATTCAACCTTAAACAAAAGAAATTTGGACACATGCTACAACATAGATGAAACTGGAGGACTTTATGCCATGTGAAATAAGCCAGTCACAGAAAGACAATACTGAATGAGTCCACTTATAAGAAGTCTCTAGAATAATCAAATTTATAGAGACAGAAAGTAAAATGTGCTTACCAAGGCCTGAGGAGAGGGAGAAATGTAAAAGTGTTACTTAATGAGTACAGAGTTTCAGTTCCACAAGATAAAAAGAATTCTGAAACTGGATAGTGGTGATGATTGCACAATAGTTTGAAATATACTTAACGCTACTGAACTGCAGGCTTTAAAATGATTAAGATAGTAAATTTTATGTTATGTATATTTTATCAATTTTTTAAAAAAATAAACACAAACTCCATAGGGATTTGAACTAATGCAGTCTAGAGAAGGTAGAAAATATTCTAATTGCATATTTCATAGATTGAGCTCTCTATTTTCCATGGGAATTTTGTGTCTACTTATGTCAAAATAAGAGTTAACATTTATTTAGCACTTAGTGTGACAGGCCCTTGTGTCATCCTTACTGTAACCAATAGATGGGAAATCGGATACTTTGGTGTCCATTTTACAGATGGTGAGACTGAGTCTTAGAGAAGTTCCTCGGCTGCCCAAAGACTGCCCAGAGTCACCTAGCTAGGAAGTGGCAGAAACAGTCCCAAAGCTGAGGCATATATCTGACGCCAAAACCCAGCACACAACCAACTTCACTGCTTCCTCAGCCAGCAGGATTCTTGGCTCCTGCCAGAAGTATTTCCTTGAGTCTATACAGCACAGCCATCTGTTGTATGGCAGGTGGATTGCTCTGTGGTATCTGGATGTGCCCCTTGCTGATTTCTGATTCACAAAAGGAAGACTTACTAGACTGTATTTCCAGATGATGAGGGCAACCTGGAGTTCAATCCCAGTGGCGCTGTCAGAAGTCAGCATAGGGACGACCTGTGGGGACAGAATGGAGGTAGAAATGGCCAGGCCAGGGGCATTTGAGGGATTCTGATCCTTGACCTGTGTGCAGGTTATATAATGTGTTCACTTTATGATAGCTCTTCAAGCTATGCGCTTATGATATGTGTGTATAATACACTTCAATACAGTTTCTTCCCAAATTCCCAATGTGAACACTAAACTTCAAACAACAGCCACAGTGGATCAACTGAGCAGAAGCCCAGAGGGATTGAGAGACAAAGCAGAACTAGACCTTGGGGAGACTCAAACATTTCTATTTTCAAATAATATGTGTAGATGCTTCTGAGCTGTGGAGCTGGATGCAACACGTTCAAGCAGATGTTCTCGGTCCTGCACACACTGGAATCACCTGGGGAGTTTCGAAAATCCCTGGTGTGGGGGCCCTGCCCTAAAGAATCCAGTGTCACTGGCCTGAGATTAGTATTTTCAAAAGCTTCTGGTTGTCCTGATGAGTATCCAAAGCTGACAGTCACAGCTCCAAGAGCTAGGTTAAGCGCTTCACATCATCTCTAATTCCTTCACACTTCTACACGTTACAAATGAGAAGAATGACGCTCTGCCAGATTGCCATTTTCCAAGAACTCAGCTAATAAGCGGCCAAGATGGGTTAGAAGCTAAGGTCCATCTGTCTCCAAAGACTACTACATAGACAATATTATCTACAAGTTGTTTACATGCACAGCTTTTTCCTACAATGGGTTGGCAAACTTTCCATGTGTTTGTCACCTGGCTCCCTGCTCATTCCCTGCCAGCTTCTTCATATCACTTCCTGCTTAAGTTGTCTCCTGAGAACTTCCATGTGTTCTTATTCTAGTCCCCCTCCCCCATACACCTCCCACCCCCAGCTGTCATATCCATCACAGTTAAAAATGGTCTAGCGATTGGGTTCTCCCTTGTTTTTTTGTGGGGTTTCTTGGTTGTTGGGGTTTTTTTGGTCTGGTTTCTCTATTAAACAGTAACCTCCAGGACAGCAGGTAATGCATCTGTTTTATTCCCTAATGAATTACCAACACTTAGCACAGGGTCTGACATTTAAAAAGAACTCAATAACTCACTGTTGAATAATACATAAATGAACCACTCGATTAATGTAAATAATCATCATCATAAGTGTGTCCACTGTAGGCAAGAGCTCTGGGTGCTGAGCAAAACCTGTGGAATGCAGCACACACCTCTGGTGGGCTCGGCCCATCAGCCCTACACTTTGTCTCTAAACCCAAGGAACCAGCATCCCTGACTTGGAGACTTCTATTCCCAAATAACTGTGTCAATGTGAAACATTTTATTCAGAGGTTTACCATGTTCCCCAGCCAACGCACTGGGCTGGTTTCTGCCGCCTGTGGTATCAAAGCAGCACTCTCAGCTTTTCTCTACAGTTGACCTTGGCTTTCAGTCTCCTATTGGCTTAAGCCTCTTACTGAAGTAAGAGATTTTATCAGCAAGAGCCAGAGCATAAGTATTTCACAGGAAAGTATTTGAAACACACGCCAGAAGTTTGGCCATTTCCATTTAAACTATTTTAATATCTTTGATTATTTCATTTCTGCCACTTTGCTGAGAAGTGTCTGTCCTCAGATCCAGTGCAGAGCCAAGTAAACTTCACATTTATAGAAGGTTTAAACCTGAGGCTACAATTACTAGCCATAAAAAATAGCATCCTTTCTATTTTTGAGCTTAGAGAAGCAAGCGTGCAAAAATGTAGGGTTTTCTTTTCATTTAAAAAAGCAGATATGAAATGATTTGGCTTCAAATAATACTTATTTAAACCTTATTTTATTATAAAGACGTAGGGTACACGTGTTCTCACTCATAAGCAGACCCTGAACATTTACCATAATACTACAAGAAAGGGATTGGCAGTAGAGGGAAACTGCTGGAGTGGGGAGGAGCACCCAACATCACTAAGGGTACCTGATCTCAAACCAGGTGAAGGAGGGACTAAAGGGAGGCCCAAACTTTACCTGTGAAAGACTACATATAGACCTAATCCTGAATTGTACCCCACATCTTTAAAATAAAAAAATTTAAAAATAAAGACGTAGGGTACAAGTCAAGATTAGATACATACACCTCATCCACAAGGGTACCTGCATAATGAACATTTGTATACCTAACCTGAATTGTATCCCACGACTTTAAAATAATGATAATAAAAGATTAGATACATAAGTAATGTATGTGCAAGTGCAGTTTGGGCCTCCAACTGGTCCGTACTTCCCCTGGTTTAGGATCAGGTACCCTTTGTGTTGTTACTCCCCCCACCACCCTCCCCTATCAGTGTCCCTCAACTGCCAGTCCCTCCCTTGTGCTTTTGTGACTAATGTTTGTGAAATGACTAAACTTCTGGCACGTGCTTCAAATACTTTCCTGTGAAATACTTATGCTCTAGGTCTCACTCATAGAACCTCTTGCTTCAGTAACAGGCTTAAACTTATAGGAGATTGAAAGCCAAGGTCAAACTGTATGAGTGAGTACATGTGGTATTTGGATCTTTGTTTCTGTGATAGATCGCTAAGAATGATTATCTCCAATTCCATCCAATTTTCTGAGAAGTCCATGAGTTAATCCTTCTTCATGGCTGTGAAATATTCCATTGTGTATATGAACCACATCTTCTTTATCCAATCTATTTTTGATGGGCATAAGGGTTGGTACCATGTTTTTGCTATTGTGAATAGTGTTGCAATAAGCATACATGTGCAGGGTCTTTTTTGTAGAACGGTTTGTATTCCTCTGGGTATATTCCCAGGAGGAGAATTGCTGAATTGTATGGAAGGTCAATTTCTAGTCCCTTTAGATATCGCCACACTATTTTCCATAGAGGTTGGACTAGTTTGCACTCCCACCAACAGTGCAGAAGTGTCCTCTTTTCTCCATTCCTGCACCAGCATCTATTGATTTTTTAATTTTTGAGGGCTCAGAGAACACATCAGCCTTTCAGGTTTTTGCAAAAATTATTTCACTTTTAGCCAGCCGTGGCAGTGGTGCATGCCTTTAATCCCAACTAGTAGGGAGGCTAAGGTGGGAAGATTGCTAGAGTTTGAGGCTACAGTAAACCATGATCACATCACTTCACTCCAGCCTGGGCAACAAAGTGAGACCTCATCTCTTTAAAAAAAAAATTTATTTCACTTTTAAATCATGTGATTAGTGAGGCTGAGCATTACCATTCAGAGTTTTGAGCACTGATTTACATTGTTGTTGTACCTAATAGTCATACCAGGATGGCAAAAAGATGTCATGGGCACTGCCATGTCCCTCTCACTTGTCCATGACAGGTGTTGCAGACTCATCACTACTCGATTTTCTAACTGAGCCCACTCTAAAAGAGTCCTTTCAACACAGCTCTTCATGTAACTACTGTCCACAAATCAGAAATCACATAGTAAGACTCAATTTATTCTTTAAAAGGAACAAACACTTGACATTCCCAAAAGACACATTATGAGATTTTCTGAAAACCCCAGACTCATTTGTAACTACACATCGGCATGATCTTTCAGAGGTTCTGTAACAAGTCCCTGAGACTAGGTCCTGCTGCCCACAGAGGGGCCGACTCATTAACACACTGTAAAGGCTCAGCTCCCTTCCCTGTCTCACTTTCCCTACTTCCTCACTTGTGCTTCTTGATATTAAGTTCCAAATAAACCACCTGCACTCAAATGCTTGTCTCAATTTCTGCTTTAGGGGGAATCTAAATTAGGTCAAGTTGTCACTGCTACTGTACAGATAAATAAGGAAAAGCAGAAAGAAGTAGGGCCTTGCTGGAGGCAGATTTGCTTTCTTTGTTTTTTTTTTTAATAATTTATTTATTATAGTGTTTGGGGTACAATTGAGGATTTACAACATGAGTAGCTGCATGCAGGTGAAGTTTGGGCTTTTAGCTGGACCTCACTCCCTCTGGTAGTGGACCAGGTACCCATTTTGTTGTCACATGCCTCCCCACCCTCCTTCCTCCCTCCCTCCCCTAGCAGTGCCCAGTGATTGCCCATCTCTTCCTTGCGCTAATGTGTCTAGTGTTCAGGGCCCCACTTATGAGTGAGAACATGAAGTATTCAGTTGTTTCTTTCTGCAATAGTCACTTACTATGATGGTCTCCGACTGCACCCAAGTTGCCACAAAGGCCACGATTTTTTCTTCTTTATCACTGTGTAATATTCCATCATGTATATGTACCATATTTTCTTTATCCAGTCTACTTTTGATGGGCAACAGTGTTGGTTCCATGTTTTTGCTATTGTGAATAGTGCAGCAAAAAACATGTGTACAGATGTCTTTTTGGTAGAGATATCTATGTTCCTCCAGGTATATTCCCAGGAGAGGGATGGCCGGATCATATGAAAGCTCATTTTTTGGTTGTTTTAGAAATCGGCACTCTGCTTTCCATAGATGTTGAACTAGCTTATGTTCCCACCAACAGTGTAGAGGCGTTCCCTTTTCTCCACAGCTGCACTAGCACTTGTTTTTTTGACTTACTAATGATAGTCATCCTTACTGGAGTTAGGTGGTATCTCATTGTAGCTTTGATTTGCATTTCGCTGGTGATTAGGGAAGTTGAGCATTTTTTCATGTGTCTCTTGGCTGCTTGAATGTCATCTTTTGAGAAGTATCTGTTCATGTCCTTTGCCCATGTTTTAATAGGGTTTTTTTCCTTTCACTTCATGTGAGTTCCTTGTAGATTGTGGACATTAGGCCTTTGTCGATGAATAATTTGCTGTGCAAAAGCTTTTCAGTTTGATGAGGTCCCACCTGTCTATCTTAGCTGTTGTAGCATTTGCTTTTGGGAACTCGGTCATGAATTAATTGCCTACTCCGATATCCACAGGGATGTTTCCTACATTTCTTCTAATTTGAGAATTCTTATAGTTTGAGGTTTTACATTTAGGTTCTCGATCCATTTTGAGTTGACTTTTGTATATGGTGACAGGCAGAGGTCCAGTTTCATTCTTCTGCATGTCATTAGTCAATTTTTCCAACACCATTTGCTAAATATGGTCTCCTTTCCCATACAATTGCTATGGGTGGCTTTGCTGAAGATGAGTTGGGTGAGGGACTGTGTTTTCACTTCTAGAATCTCTGTCCTGTTCCATCGATCTATGTGCCTAATCCTGTACCAGTACCATGTCATCTTGGTTACCGTAGCCTTGTAATAAAGTTTAAAGTCAGCCGGGCTCGGTGGCTCAGCCTGTAATCCCGCGCCTTTGGGAGGCTGAGGTGAGTGAATTGCCTGAGCCCGCAGGTTCGAGACCCGCCTGGGCAACGAGACCTCATCTCTACAATAAATCAAAAAATCAGCCGGGCGTGGTAGCGCGCGCCTGTAATTCCAGCTACTCGGAAGGCTGAGGCGGAAGGATCGCCGGAGCCCAGCAGAGGAGGCTGCAGTGGCCGGGAGCGGCCACTGCACTCCAGTCTGGGTGACAGAGTGAGACTCCAACTCAAAAATAAATAAATAAATAAAGTTTAAAGTCTAGAAGTGAGATACCTGCTGCTGTGTTTCTTTTGCTGAGGATTGTTTTGGCCACTCACGGTCTTTTTTGTTCCCATTTAAATTTCTATATTGTCATATGCAAGCACAAAGGCAGGAACAGCAAATGCTGGATACTGCTAAAAGATGGAAGAAATGAGGGAGGAGGGATGGGGGCACACAACCATCCATGTGGCACCATGTTCACTACCAGGGAAGAGAGGACTTGCTAAAAGCCCAAATCTCACCTGCACGCAATTGACTTCAGTAGCAAATCCCCACATGTATCCCACAACTCCAAAATAAATGAAATGAAATTATTTTAAAAAGGATAATACCTACCTAATAAACACAACCAGAAATGCAAAAGATCAAATTGCAACTGACTCCAAAGAAATACAAAAGATTATCAGAGATAACTATGCACACCCGTATGGAAACAAACTTGATAACCTAAATAAAATGGAGGACTTTCTGACATCACACAACTTTCCAAGTTGAAACAAGAAGACCTTGAGACACCAAATAGACCAATAACAACCCAGGAAATTGACTCCGTCATTAGAAAACTACCTACCAAAAAAAGCCTTGGACCAGATAGCTTTCCAATGAAATTCTACAAAACATACATGAAGGAGCTGATACCAATCCTACTGAAAGTACTTGAGGCAATTGAGAAAGACAGAATTCCCCCCAAATTATTTTTAGGGAATGAAGCTAAAATCACACTGATACCCAAACTGAGTAAAGATACAACAACAAAAGAGAACTACAGGTCAACATCCCTAATGAACATAGATGCAAAAATTCTCAACAAGATTCTAGCAAACTGGATCCAACAACACATGTCAAAAATCATCTACCATTACCAAGTAGACTTCATCCCCAGGTGCAGAGCTGGTTAAACATTCACAAGACCATAAATGTAATTAAATACATCAAAGGATGTAAAAATAACAACCACATAATTATATCATTAGATGCAGAAAAAGGTTTTGATAAAATCCAGCATCCCTTCTTGATAAAAACCCTCGAACATCTAGGCATAGATGGAACATAACTCAAAATAGTAAGTGTCATCGACAAGAAACCCCAAGCCAGCATAGTGCTAAACAGACAGAAACTGGAAACATTTCCCCTGAAAACCAAAACAAGACAAGACTGCCCATTCTCACCCTCTTTTCAACATTGTGTTGGAAGTCCTAGCTAGAGCAATTAGACAAGAGAAGGAAATCAGGGGTATCCAAGTAGGAAAAGAGGAAGTTATTTCTCTTTGCTGACGATATTATCCTATACCTCGAAAATCCAAGATAATCTGTCAAAAACCTGCTTTCACTGATAAAGGACTTTGGCAAAGTCTCAGGGCAGAAAACAAGTGTGCAAAAGACAGTTGCATTTCTATACACCAAAAATAAACAAACAGAAACCCAAATAAAAATCACAATCCCACTCACAATTGCCACACAAAAAATCAAATACCTTGGCATTTTCCTAACTGGAGACATGAAAGACCTTTACAACAAAAACTACAAAACACTGCTCTAGAAATCAAAGATGACTCAAACAAATGGAAAAATATTCCATTCTCATAGATTGGAAGAGTCTCCGCTGTTAAGATGTCCATCCTACCCAAGGTAATCTACAGATTTAATGCAGTACCCATTAAATTACCAGCAGCATTTTTCTCAGACCTGGAAACAACAATACAGGAATTCATATGGAAACATAAATGACCACGAACAGCCAAAACGATCCTCAGCAAAACAAAAAACAAACAAAAAGCAGGAGGTATCACACTCCCAAACTTTAAACTTTATTAAAAAGCTACAATAATCAAAATAGCCTAGTATTGGTACAAGAACAGGCATATAGGCCAATGGTACAGGATACAGATTCCAAAGCAAAACCTCGATTTCTCAACCAACTCCTCTTTGACAAAGCCTCCACTAAAAACCACTGTGGAGAGGAGAATCTATTCAGTAAATGGTGCTAGGAAAATTGGCTGACCACATGCAGAAGATTAAAACAAGACCCCTACCTATCACCACACCAAAAAATCAACTCTAAATGGATCAAAGACCTAAATATAAAACTTCAAACTATAAGATTCTTAGAAAATACAGGGGATACCCTTATGAAAATTGGAACTGGCAACCAATGCCTGGTCAAAACCCCAAGTGTCCATGCCATAAGACATAAGATAGACAAGTGGGACCTCATCAATCTGACAAGCTTTGGAAAGCCAAAGAAACCATTGAGAGAGCAGGGAGGCAGCCCACAGACTGGGAAAAAATAATTGCCAGCTGTATATCTGACAAAGGTCTAACATCTAGGATCTACAAGGAACTCAAACATGACGAAAGGAAAAAAAACAAACAACCCCATTACAAAGTGGCCAAAAGATATGAATAGACACTTCTCAAAAGAAGACGTACGAGCAGCCAACAAACGTATGAAAAAACGCTCAGCCTCACTAGTCATCAAAGAAATGCAAATTAAAATCACACTGAGATACTACCTAACTCCAGTCAGGATGGCTGTCACTAATGACTTAAAAAAACAACAGATGCTGGAGGGGACGCAGTGAAAAGGGAACACTTCTGCACTGTTGGTGGGAGTGTGAACTAATACAACCTCTGTGGAAAACAGTTTGGCGATTCCTGAAAGATCTAAAAATCAACTTTCCATATGACCCCACAATTCCCCTACTGGGAATATAGCCGGAGGAACGCAAATCACTCTATGAAAAAGATACCTACCTGCACACGTATGTTTATTGCAGCATTATTCACAATAGCAAAAACATGGAACCAACTATGCCGCCCATCAAAAGAGGACTGGATTTTTAAAATGTGGTACATATACATGATGGAATATTATGCAGCCATAAAGAAGGACAAAATTGTGAACTTGCCGGGCTCGGTGGCTCAGCCTGTAATCCCGCGCCTTTGGGAGGCTGAGGTGAGTGGATTGCCTGAGCCCGCGGGTTCGAGACCTGCCTGGGCAGCAAGACCTCATCTCTACAATAAATCAAAAAATCAGCTGGGCGTGGTAGTGCATGCCTGTAATTCTGGCTACTCGGAAGGCTGAGGTGGAAGGATCACCGGAGCCCAGCAGGTCGAGGCTGCGGTGGC
The DNA here is from genome assembly GCF_000164805.1 of Carlito syrichta. Lineage (NCBI taxonomy): Eukaryota > Metazoa > Chordata > Mammalia > Primates > Tarsiidae > Carlito > Carlito syrichta. The sequence goes on along the minus strand of NW_007249759.1, from coordinate 309,688 downwards.
CGGGAGCGGCCACTGCACTCCAGTCTGGGCGACAGAGTGAGACTCCAACTCAAAAAAAAAAAAAAAAAATTGTGAACTTCACAGCAAACTTGATGAACTTAGAATCTATAATACTGAGTGACCTATCACAGAAACAAAGAACTGAGTACCTCATGTTCTCACTTATACGCAGACCCTGAACAATTATCTTAATACTATAAGAAAAGGATTAGCAGTAGGGGGAAACTGCCAGGGTTGAGTGGGGGCAGGATTTGGCAATAGTGGGAATCTGCCGGGGGATGGGGGTCACACCTCATCAACAAGGGTACCTACATAATGAATATGTGTATACCTAACCCTGAATTGTACCCCACATCTTTAAAATAAAAATAATAAAATTTATTTTAAAAAGGAAACATAAACAACCATGAATAGCCAAAACAATCCTTAGCAAAAGAAACAAAGTGGGAGGTATCACACTTCCAGTCTTTAAAATTTGCTATAAGGCTACAATAATCAAAACAGCCTGGTATTGGTACAAGAATAGGCATATGTACCAATGGAACCGAATAGAGCTTCCAGAAGCAAAACCTCAATTTCTCAACCAACTCATCTTCAACAAAGGCTCCACCAACAACCACTGCGGAGAGGAGAACCTATTCAATAAATAAGTGCTGGGAAAACTGAGTGACCACATGCAGAAGATTGAAACAGGATCCCTGCCTACCACCATATGCAAAAATAGACTCTCAATGGATCAAAGACCTAAACGTAAAACCTCAGACTATAAGAATCTTAGAAAATGCAGGAGACACCCTTATGGAAAGTGGAACTGGCAACCAATTCCTGATCAAAACCCCAAGTGCTCATGCCATATGAGATAAGATAGACAAATGGGACCTCATCAAACTGAATAGCTTCTGAAAAACAAAAGAAACATCAAGAGAGCGGGGATACAGTCCACAGAATTGGAAAAAATATTTGCCAACTATATATCTGACAAATGCCTAACATCCAGGATCTACAGGGAACTCAAATGTGCCAAAAGGGGGAAAAAAAGTTGGCAAAAGACATGAATAGACACTTCTAAAAAGAAGATATACAGGCAGCCAGCAGATATATGAAAAAGTGCTCAGCTTCACTAATCATCAGAGAAATGCAAATCAAAACCACATTGAGATACCACCTAACCCCAGTAAGAATGACTATCATTAAGAAAACAAACAACAACAGATGCTGGTGAGGATGCAGAGAAAAACGAACACTTTTATACTGCTGGTGGAAATGCAAACTAGTGCAACCTCTTTGGAAAACAGTGTGGTGATTTCTAAAAGAACTAGACATTGACCTTCCATATGATCCAGCAATCCCCCCTTCTGGGAATCTACCTGGAGGAACTCAAATAATTCTATAGAAAAGATACCTGCACACGCATGTTCACAATAACAAACACATGGAATCAACCGTGCTGCCCATTGAAACTGGACTGGATTTTTTTTTTTAAGTGGTACATATACACAATGGAATATTACACAATCATAAAGGTCAAACATATGGACTTTGCAGCAACTTGAATGGATTAAGAGTCTATCATACTTAGTGATCTTTCACAGAAACACAGAGTTCCACATGTTCTCACTCATGAGCAGACCCTGAACATTTACCATAATACTATAAGAAAGGGATTGGCAGTAGCAGGATACTGCCGGGGTGGGTGGACAGGCACAATATCAATAAGGGTACCTGATCTCAAACCAGGCAAAGTGGGGACCAGCAGGAGGCCCAAACATCACCTGTACAATGACCACTTGTAAACCTAATCCTGAATTGTACCCCACATCTTTAAAATAAAATTTTTTAAATTTTAATGTCTTAAATCACACACACAAAAGTATATAACTCAAAGCTGCACCTGAGGTCCAAAAATAGAAGGGGGGAAAAAAGTTGGCAATCAGAAAGTTCTACCTCTGTAACACCATCGAAGGAAGATATTAAAAAGGGAAATATTCGTTCCTTTTGAGTTCTTTTTTTGCTTGTAAATGAAAATTATTGCAAAAGGACTAAATGTAAGAACTATGCAGTACCTGAGTCTCCAAAATGGCCCAGATGTATTAATTTATAGAAGTGAAGTATCAATCTGGCATGAATCCTCCAAATTGTGGACATGGGCATTCATGCTAGCCCGTTGTCCCTCAAAACCTACATCACTGCTTGGCCATCAATTTTTGGCCTTACACAGTCCTCCTAGTACCACAATTTACCTTTTTTTTTTTCAAGTTACCCCTTTTGAATTTAAGCACCAACTTTAGCCATGTCCTGGTAATAATATGCATGAAATCATAGTTTTGATGTGCTAGTTTTATGGTTTTAGTAAACATTTATATAAACACAAAACTATTAAAAATTTAAAATGCCATTTACCCCAATTTGTATCACATATTTGTTAAGGTAATGCTAAGTCTTGAAATAAATACCTAGAGATTTATAATGGATCAATACACTCACTCTGCATTTGTTTTTGCTCACGTAACAGTCTGTGGCCGGTGAATAGGTCAGCAGGACTAACTAACTTCCTCTCCACAAACTAGCCATACCCTCTTTAGCAAAAGGCTACATCAGTTGCCCTGGAGTTCGTGTCCATTTGGCCAACCTGAAGGGGAAAAGAACGTGGGAGAATATGCCATGGGTTGTCATGCCTTGGCCTGAAGGAACACCCATAATGTCTACTCTGTGAAAACTGTCAGAATCAAAATGGAGTTACTAATGTTAAGAAAACTCTGACAGATGAAGCTGGGAAGGCCATGCAGAGAGGGGTCTCGTGTTTTTTATGCCTGATAACAAAAACCACAATCTTACACAAAGACCACTGCAACCTTATTTAAAAAAAAAAATACTGCCTGTCCAAACTTGGAGTGGCATCACCCTTGTTACTAATCTTTTTAACCAAGGATAATAATTTCAAAACAATTACATAGTCCTCCTTTTTACCTTTAAAAATGTTTGCTTTTTTTTTTTGACGTCAGGGTCTTACTCTTTTACCCAGGCAAAAGTGGCTCAATCACAGCTCATGGCAGCCTCAATCTCCAGGGCTCAAGCAATCCCCCAGACTCAGCCTCCTGAGTAGCTGGGACTACAGACATATAGGCATGTACCACCACAGCTGGCTAATTTTTAAATTTTTTTGTAGAGACAAGGTCTCACTATGTTGCCTAGGCTTGACTCAAGCAATCCTCCCGCCTCAGCCTCCCAAGGTGCTAGGATTACAGACATGTCTTCCTTTACCTCCCTAAATACATGTATCGTTTGTTTACTATGGTACACATATTCCCATGCAATTTCCTATTTCCAAATAAATGTGTTTTTTTTCTTTTATAGAGCCTCTCTCTGTTTATTATTTAGGTTGACAACTCAAGTTTCTTGGCTAGAATTCAGTCACATGGTCACTCCTACCTTTAAGGGAGAGTGGGGGGTGTGGTGTAGCAACCTGTAAGGAGAAAAAGAGAAGAAATCTAAGCTGTGTATAAATCTATTCTTCACAAGGGTCTGGGCGTTTTTAAAGCAAGGAGAGTAGCATTTTCATCTCTGTAACCTCTCACAGTGACTACCAATGTGGCAAAATAAGTATCCATTGAAGAGCTCTTGGAGCAGTCCTGGGAGTATGTGCATGTTTGTCTGTATTCCAGTAACAGCAGAGAAGATGTTGTTCCACTCTGCCTTCTGCTGCTACAAGAGAAAATTCAATGGAAGACAAGAGGAACCATTAACATCCAGAGAGTTGAAAGCAAGTCCAGACTCTGTCTCACATGGACAGGAGTCTTTTTTTTTTTTTTTAATTTCTTTTAAGAGACTATATTTAGAACAGTCTTAGGCTCACGGTAAAATTGAATGATAGTTACAGAGATTTCCCATACATCCCCGCCCCCCCACCACATGCCCAACCTCTTCACTATCAACACCCAGCACCAGAGTTCTACATTTGTTGTAATCAATGATCTACATTGGCATATCAATATCACCCAATGTTCACAGTTTAAGTTAGGGTTCACTCTTGATGTTGTGCATTACATAGATTTTGTGAAAATATAATAACTTGTAGCCACTATTATAGTATCATACAGAATAGTTTCATTGCCCTAAAAATTCTTCATGCTCCATCAATTCAACCCTCAGCTTCTACCCTAATCTCTAACAACTACTGATCTCTTTACTGTCTCCACAATTTTGCTTTTTAAAGAATGGCACACAGTTGGAATCATATAGTACATAGGGTTTCCAGATTGGTTTCTTTCACTTATTAATATGCATTTAATTTTTCTTCATATCTTTTAATTGCTTGATAGCTGATATCTTTGTCACTGACTAATATTCCGTTGCCTGGATGGACCACAATTTACTTATCCAATCACCTCCTGAAGGACATCTTGGTGGCTTTCAAGTTTTGATAATTAAAAATAAAGCGGCTCTAAATGTCTCTGTGCAAATTTTTATGTGGGCCTAGGTTTTCAGCTCATTTGGGTAAACACTAAAGAGTGCGATTGCTGGATCAAATACGAAGATGATGTTTAGTTTTACAATAAACAATCAGATTGTCAAAGTGGCTATAATGTTTTGAATTCCCAACAACAATCAATGAGAGTTCCTATTGCTCTACTCCTTGTCTGCATTTGGTGTTGTCAATGTTTTGGATTTTGGCTGTAATAATAGGTGTGTAGTGACAACATCTGTTGTTTTAACTTACAATTCTCTAACAAATGATGTTGCGAATCTTTATACATACATATTTGCCATCTGTATGTCTTCTTTGTTGAAGTGTTTGTCCAGGTACGTCTTTTGTCCATTTTAAAATAAAGTTGTTCATTTTCTTGCTGTTGAGTGTTAAGAGTTCTTTGTATCTGTTGGATAGTACTTCTTTAACAGATTTTTCTAGTATATAATTTCTCCCATTCTGTAACTTATCTTTTCATGTTCATGATGAAATTTTTTTTTTTTAATTGTAAAGTTGTGGGGTACAGTTAAGGGTTAGGTATACAATTGCGTTTAATTCAGGCACCCTGTTGATATGGGGTGTTTCCCCGTTCCCAGACAGATATTTGCTACTGTTAATCCCATCTCCCTCCCCCCACCATAGTTTCCCAGTACGGTCAGTCATTTTCGTATAGTATTGCATTGGATGTTTAAGGTCCATTATATGAGTGAGAACATGTGATACTCGGATCTTTGTTTCTGTGAGAGGTCACTCAGTATATAGACTCTAGTTCCATCCAGGTTGCTGCGAAATTCATGATTTGTTCTTTTTTATGGCTGCATAGTATTCCATCATGTATATGTACCACATTATTTTAATCCAGTCCTCTTTTGACGGGCAGCATGGCTGTTTCCAGGTTCTTGCTATTGTGAACAGTGCTGCGATAAACATGCGTGTGCAAGTATCTTTTTTATAGAGTGATTTGTGTTTTTCAGGATATATTCCCAGTAGGGGGATTGCAGGGTCATATGGAAGGTTGGTATTTAGAGCTTTTAAGAATCGCCACACTGCTTTCCACAGAGGTTGCACTAATTTACACTCCCACCAACAGTGTAGAAGTGTTCCCTTTTCACCACACCCTCTCCAGCAGCTGTTATTTTTTGACTTGTTGATAATTGCCATTCTGACTGGGGTTAGGTGGTATCTCAGTGTGGTTTTGATTTGCATCTCCCTGATGATTCGTGAGGTTGAACATTTCTTCATGTGTTTGTTGGCTGCTCAGATGTCTTCCTTTGTGAAGTGTCTGTTCATATCTTTTGCCCATTTTATAATGGGGTTGTTTGTTTTTTTTCTTTTCAGCACGTTTGAGTTCCTTGTAGATCCAGGATGTTAAGCCTTTGTCAGACCTGGAGTTGGCAAATACTTTTTCCCAGTCTGTAGGCTGTCTCCCTGCTCTCTTGATGGTTTCTTTGGCTTTGCAGAAGCTTGTCAGTTTAATAAGGTCCCACTTGTCTATTTTCTCTCTTATGAGCTGTGAATTTTGGGTTTTGTTCAGGAATTGGATGCCAGTTCCGATTTCCATGAGGGTTTTTCCTTCATTTTCTAAGGTTCTTATGGTTTGAGGTTTTACATTTAGGTCTCTGATCCATGTGGAATTAACCTTTGTGCATGGGGATAGATAGGGATCCTGTTTCAATCTTCTGCATGTGGTCAGCCAGTTTTCCCAGCACCATTTACTGAATAGGTTCTCCTCTCCCCAGTGGTAGGTGAGGAGTCTTTCTTAAACCAAAGCAAAATTAAGAAACATTGTCACAGATATGCTCTAAAAACACACAGGGGGTGTTAGTGATTTTCTGCTAGGCAGGAAGAGAGAAAACCTTAAAAATGTTCCCATTTGACAACAGGAAAGAGCACAGACAAATGGATTTAGGATACAAAGGCAACTTTGAAAACCAGTACTCCATTTTACACAATTAAAACTCAGAGTAGAAATGGAGGGGAAAGGGAAAAGCCATTTTCTTGAAAGTCACAAAGACTGGAAGAATACAGAGTATTACACAAGTACATTTCAAATGGTGTCCTGGGAAGAGGCTAGTACAAATAATTCATGAACTGAAAACTAAGAAGAGGAAAAAGGAAAGGAGTGCCCCAAAGTACACTCTATCCATAAGAGGTGTCTGGAAGCATCAAAGGAGTCAATAATTATTGACAGTTCAGCAGCTGTATGATGGTAAACAGCAGATGATAAATGCCTTACAAGCACATCAGTGTTTACAATAGGAAAATATGTTGTCAGATCATGTCCTAACACAGACATGAAATGGGAGTAAGAAACATATCCGTTCACTCAGTGGTTAGTTTGTGCTTTCTGCACTAGACACATGGAAAATTGTATTCGTTTTTTATTTCTGCTGCAACAAATCACCATAGATGTAATGACTTAATGCAACACAAATGTATTATCTTACAGTCTCATATATACATCAAAATTCTCACACAGGTTTCCCAGGGCTAAGATCAAATTGCCAGCAGCACAAATTCCTTTCTGGAGGACACCCGGGAGAAGGCATTTTCTTGCTTTTTCCAGTTTGCAGGGTCTGCTGCATTCCTGGTCTCATGACCCTTTTCTCTATCTTCGAAGCCAGCAACTGCAAACAAAGTCATTCTCACTCTGCCATCTCTCTGTTTTTTTCTTCTGCCTCCTTCTTCCACATTTGAAAACCCTTATGATTACATAGGGCCCACTCATGTAACCCAGGATAATATCCCTAGTTTAAGGTCCTATAGTTAACAACCTTAATTCCATCTGCAACCTTAATTCCCCTTTGCCATGTATTCACAGGCTCAGGAATTAGGATGTGGACCTCTGGTGGGGGTGGGGGCAGGAGTTGGAGGAAAGAGTGGGACGCTGTGGGGAACATTGTTCTGGTGACCACAGGGATTAAAATGAATGAAACACAAATGTTGCTCTCATAACTATTGCAGTCAAGTAAAGGAAATGTGACTCCACAATGATAACAGCCAATAACAGTTACTGAGTGGTTTACTAAGTGCCAGGCTTTGTTCTGAACAATTTACATATTAACTCAAAAGGGACTGGCAACTACTACCCACAGCCTATTTTTTAAAATAAAGTTTAATTGGTGCACAGCACTGCCCATTCGCTATGTATTGTCTATGACTGCTTTTGGCATTATAAGAGCAGAGCTGAGTTGCAACAGAGACCAAATGACCCACAAGCCTAAAATATTCACTACCTGACCCCTTACAGAAAAAAAAAAAAGCTTGCCAACCTCATGTATAATTTAGCTCATTTAATAACCCTGTGAGATCAGTACTCTTATGATCTCCATTTTACGTATAAGAAGCCTGAAACAAAGAGAGGTAAAACAACCTGTCTCAGATCACACAGCTCACAAGCAACAGAACCAGAATTAGAATGCCTCTAAATAGCGCCTCTCCAAAACAAACAAATTAAAGACTTGCAGATACACACCAATGCAGAGGCAACACCAAAAACACAATACACAGAGTTTGCAGGAAATTTGAGGAAAATATCTATATGCTAAGCACTGTTAGAAATTTTGCAAACACCATTTCATTAGACTCCTGCATAGGTAATACGGTTCTTATTTTAGGGATGTGGAAACTGAGGGTTAAAGTCCCACAGTCAGTCATGGTAGAGGCAAGATTTAGATGCAGTGTGTGCTTCCCTTACCCTACGTGAGGGAGACACTCCCGGCATGGAAAATCCAGGAGGGCTGCCTGGCTGGTTATGTTTGACTTTCTTGGACTTTCAAGAATGGATGAGATTTTAAGATGCAAAGATGAAAGCGGAGAATAAGGTATTCCAGGGAAATGAACAACACAGAACAAATCTTGAAAGTGAAAAAAAGGACTCAGTGTTTAGTGAATAGCAAGGGGACTGGTTTGGCTGGTTAGAGTTGAGAACCTGAATGAGGGAGCAATGGAAGTTAGATTGAAGAGATGAGAAAGTCTAATGAATACATTATTGAATTCCAGGATAATTGGTTTCATTCTGCAAAATTAGATGTTCAAGTTGGAGTTTTCTTGTCAAAGTCTGGAAAAAGAGATTTGGAGTGATGGTAAAAGAAATGGAAAGAGAAGAAAATGGAAACTTTTCTAAAGAGGAATCAGAGAACAGCCAAATGAAAGAAAAGGGCAAAGTAAATGATGAGCAGAGAGGGTCTTCGAGCTGACAGCTTCCTAAAAGGGGGTTGGTGTTGCCGTGAAGAGAAATAAGGCAATGGGAGAAAACGCCAGTTATGGGGAGTAGATGCAAGACAGCTATTTTGGTTTCAGTTCTGCTGTGTGCAGGATCCTAGCATCATCCCTCAGTAGGTATGTCCAACTGAGAGCTGGAAATGCAGAAACAGAGCTCAAGGGATGTTGCTGGGTTAGAAAAAGAGGTCTGTGTGTGGAGGTGATCGTTGACATTACAGAACTGACATTTCTGATACCACACTGACTCGCTGTGATCTTGGCAATTCAATTATGGGGGTCCTTGCCAGTATTATCTTTGAGCTTAGTAGTGGAGACCTCTGCCTCACATGTTTATAACATTTCACACAAAGGTCCCCAAGGTCCCCAATAAAGTCCATGTGGACCTGTGAGAGTGAATGCTCTATCTAGCCCCTCCTCTGGAAGCAAAGTTCAGTCCTTGCAATTGATTGACACAAGTCCAGAAGTAAACACACCCTACATAGATTCAGGGCAGCTTGCCTTTTTTCTACACCAGATCTTTTACTTCTTGTTTATGATAAAAGTTGCCCTGCTCAGATAGGGTGATCAGTCTGTGGGAAAATTATAGATTTTTGTTTACATTATTAGCAATGCATTCCGTATGTTTCACTTGAATCAATATGCATTTAACTATGTCATCTCAGTCTGTCCTTGGGAGACTCCCATGATGTAAGGGTGGATATGTGATGATGAAAATAAACAGAAGCCCAGAGTCTCTCTGTGGCTCCACAGTGTCACCTGGCATCCTGTTCTTTCTCCAACACCATCATTTCCAAATAAGCTCCCAAGGGTCAGTGAAGTAGATTGAACCTGTAAGTTCTGATGGAATAATTAGGTTTCTATGACAATAGTAGACCATAATAAGCCATGCACTTCCAATAAAGGTGTTTTTTAAAGAACAAGACCATAAAATTCTAAAGGAAAGTTATTGGCCTGGTATTGATTGGCTTGCAGACTATCCTCAGATGACTTGAATTTAATAAGAATAAAAGTTTTACCCCAAGTGCAAGCTTTTATATTTGTATTCCTCTGGGTTCTTTTAGAAAATGTCCTTCATTTACACTAGTAATAGGAACATATGTTTCAAACAATCCCCACGTGGACTACTGATCAGAAACAGCTAACAAGTATAATCACATGACAGTGCTACCAAAATACACTGACTTAGGAAAAAGACTTGAAGGAGGATAATATATGTCAAAGGAAACTCTACTATACTCAAGCAGGAGGAATAGTAATTCATGAATTAAATCTTCTGCATTTAACAGATAATTTGTATGTTTCCAAAGTGAAATTATTTTGATCTATTTTGTTGAAGAATCCCTGACCCTCTAGGAATCCAGAGCTCTCATTTTAGTTTTAGCACAGAATATAGTCATTCATCCAACAACATGTATTGAAAACCTACCATTGTCCTGGGATCTTTTTTTTTTTTTTTTTAATCACTCATCAAATGTTTACTGAGGGTTTATTATGTGCCAGGCACATGTTTGACCCTGGCAACAGAATGTTGCAAATACATGAATAAGTCAGGGTGATAGGACAGCCGGTGAGAAATAAAATGTGGAAAAAGTGAATATCTGGAAAGGAGAAGCCAGGAAAGAAAGAGCAAGTTCAAGGTTCCAAGGTGAGAACAAGATGGAAGCTTTTGTGTGGAGACTCGGAAGGTCAGAGTGTAAGGAGAATAAGATGAGGTCTAAGACGGACAGGAGCAGATCAGGAGGAGCTTGCTGGCCATGGAGAAGCTCAGATTTTATTCTAAGGTAGATGGCAGCCAGGAAAATATTTTAAGCAGAGGACCCCACCAGCCCCTTTACTTGGGATTTCATGAGGACTTTGTAAAGATGCCCTGAATCTGAAAATAGGTAAGAGAAGCATATCTAGAAATAAACTGGTAAGGTGAAGTCATCCCAATCCTGAGTAAAGGGGAATCAAAAAGAGGTCATGGGAGAAGGCTGGGAGATAACAGGAGAGTGACTGCTTCTTCAGGACAGAAGAGAGTCCACAGACTTCTGTCCAATCAGTTATCAGTCATCAGAGATGGTTCCACAGGAGAGGAAAACACTGGGCAAGGAAGGACTGACTGACCCAGCTACTCAGAGAAGCCTGGAGCATCGATGGAGAGGAGGACTTGGAGGGAGGAGCCGCCTCTCCCTGCATAGCCACCATGGGTGCCATTTTGCTCCCTTTTGATAACAATGGGCTCTGACCCAAATGCCTTGAATTCATTTCCCTCTCTTTATTTTATTTTTAAAAGGTGGGGTACAATTCAGGATTAGGTACATAAGAAGTCTACACACCGATGAAGGTTGGGCCTCCCACTAGTCCTCACTTCCCCTAATTTAGAATCAGGTACCCTTAGTGATGTTATGTGCCCATGCTCCCTCCCTCCCTCTCCTGGTAGTGCCTCATTCCTGCTGATCCCCCTCATGCAGTGTTGTGATTAATGAGTGAGAATATGTGGTATTCAGTTCTTTGTTTCTGTGATAAATCACTAAATATGATAGATTCTAAATCCATCAAGTTGCTGCAGAGTCTATAATTTTGTCCTTCTTTAGGGCTGCATAATATTCCATTGTGCATATACACCATACTTTTTCATCCAGTCCAGGTTCAATGGACAGGTACAGTTGGTTCCATATTTTTGCTATTGTGGACACTGCTGCAATAAACATGCGTGTGCAGACATCTATTATGGAGAATGATTTGAGTACCTCCAGGTATATTCTTAGAAGAGAGATTGCTGGGTTATATGGGAGGTCAATTTCTAGATCTTTTAAAAATCACCACACTGTTTTCCATAAAGGTTGTACTAGTTTACACTCCCACCAACCCAGAAAATGACTCCATTATAAGAACACTACCTACAAAAAAAAAAAAAAAAGCCTTGGAACAGATGGCTTCCCTGCAGAATTCTACAAAACATACAAGAAGGAGCTGATACCAATCCTATCAAAAGTATTCTGGGCCACCTAGAAAGATGGAATCCTCCCCAAGTCATTTTATGAAATTAACATCATACTGATACCCAAACCTGGCGAAGACCCAACAAGGAAAGAGAATTACAGGCCAGTCTCCTTGATGAACATAGATGCAAAAATCCTCAACAAGATTCCAGCAAATTGAATTCAACAATACATCTCAAGAATCGTCCACCATGACCAAGCAGGCTTCATTCATAGTATGCAGGGCTGGTTCAACATCCACAAGACCATAAATGTAATTCAATACATTAACAGATGTAAACACAAGACCCACATGATTATATCATTCGAGGCAGAAAAAGCTTTAGACAAAAACCAAAATCCCTTTTTGATAAAAACCCTTGAGTACCTAGGCACAGAAGGAACTTCTTCAAAATAGTAAGAGCCATCTATGATAAACCCAAAGCCAACATATTACTCAATGGACAGAAGTTGGAAGCATTTTCCCCTGAAAACAGGGACAAGACAAGGGTGTCCACTCTCACCCTGCTGTTCAACATAGCATTGGAAGTCCCAGCTAGAGCAAGGCAAGAGAAGGAAATCAGGGGTATCCAAATACGAAAAGAGGAAGTTAAGCTATCTCTCTTTGCAGACGATATGATCCTATACCTTGAAAACCCAAGGGAATCTGTCAAAAACCTCCTTGCACTGATAAATGACTTTGGCAAAGTCTGAGGGTACAAAGTCAGTGTGCAAAAGACAGTTGCATTTTTATACAGCAACAACAAACAGGCAGAGAACCAAATAAAAAGCTCAATCCCATTCACAATAGCCACCCCCAAAATAAAATACCTTGGCATCTTCCTAACCAAATGTCCTGAATTCTAACCCCCTCAGTTCTAAAGCTCAAGAATGGCCCCAACATGCTTGAGTCCCTGTTAACAGGGTCAGAATAGGAGAAGATCACTACAAAGTGAACTTCAAAGATGTCCCAACTCATCCCTGCTCCCTCACTACAAAAACATTTTCCCCACAATGAAGGAAGGAATGACTGTGCTAGAAAATCATTTGCTCTTCATTTAAGATAAAAAGGAATATATCTTTACTTTGGTACAACAACTGTCCTCATAACAATACTATGGTTAGTCCATGGGCACAGTAGTACTTGGCCCTCCATGAAACCCTTGCAGACATGCAACAGCAGAAAGAAGGTGGCTATGCATTTGGACAGGCTTTGGTTTGACCATTGAGCTTGAAAGTTGTCGGACTTTGGGCAAGTTACTCCACTTTGATTTCCTCTTCTGTAAAATGGAAATGATATCTCTGCTCTCAGGTTGTTGTGGGGATTGGATGACATATGGAAACACGTGCCAGGCATAATGTTGTTATTCAGTAAAAGTTGCTTCTCTTTCTCCCAGGTGGGACCACTGGCAGAGCTTTGATGATAACATTTTCTTTTCTGCTTTCTGCAGACATTTTGAACCAGGCACACTACTATGACTGCTCAACAAACCCGGAAAATAATTAACTCAATGAAGGGAACATGCCCGGCAGAGCACCTGGCACAGAGGGATCTCCAGCACAGGGTCTTCGTTTCTGCTGCTGACTCTGGCCCTGAAGGACTAACATAGGAACAAGACTTCAGACCCACAGCAAGCTCTTCCTGACCCTGAGCACATCTTAAGTTTTGATCCTCCAATCAATAGCTTACATCTAAGACACAAGCAGCACTTTTTCATGGTAACACAGTCATTCCCAATTATAATTATACTTCAAATTATATTTATTTTCCAATTCCCTCACTTATTGAAGCCCTTGAGAAACCTTACAATACTTACCTGGCAGGGGAGATACTATGATTATGAGAAACCTTACAGTCTCCTAATTGGAGGGTTTGAGGCAGATTTATGTAATCAGATTCTGCCATTCCCTGATATGAAGGTAAGAATGCCATACGGGACAAGAGGAGGTCACCAAGACTTTTCTCTATCACAAACCTGAGCTGCATTTGCTTTTTTTTGTAGAAATCATGCAGCCATATGCCAAATCACATTGGCACTAGATGTAAGATGTAATAGCTCAGTTTTTATTACTAGACAGTGGGGCTAATTAATCTAAAGAAACATCTCCTGTTGGCCTCTGCATTTTCCCAGTGCAGGGCTTGACCAGGTAGGAGACATCAAGCTCTTACTGTGACCTGCAGTATTATTTGTCAATGTTGAATTAAATCACAGCAAAACAGCTTCAGCAGAATTGCCTTTAAATAAAAGCATCAAGTTAATAATAAAAAATGGAGGAAAGAAGTTACTGACAGAGATTTCAATCCCAAGTCACATACTTGTTCTGCTGCAAAATGAATGTTGAAAAGTGCATGAATTTTAAAATCCAAGTGAAATTAGTGTCTTGCACAGTGAAACATAAGGAAATCCATAGATGGATCAAGTAAATGACAGGATCTTATTTTCTTGCAAGATAAGAGAAGTACTCATTTTGTCACATTCAGGTTATTTATTTTTTAAAATATTCCTTCACAATTGGTGAAGCTATTATAGAAAAGACTGTGCCGTAAGTATAGTAGAGATGAGGTTACAAATGTTACCTGGATTCATTGCTAGGATTTTATTTGCATATAATCCTGAGGGATTTTGAGGCATCCCGGGCTATTCCTGGACCTGGTTTACACACATGTCCCTGGGACCCATTTGTTGGGGAAGAACTATGGTGAGGATGTAGGAGCACTGACCACAGGTAATACCAAGGGGGTATGATGGTTCTTAACAGTCCCCAGATCATTTCTGGGTTGTAAGAGTTCTTCTGAGGATACCAGCCACAGGCTACCCCTGCTATTTTTGTCTCTGGCACTACTGCCTCCTTCTTCTAATCTCTAGTACCTCCTTTCTGTGAGACTCTCACCCCTTCCCCCCTCCTCCCCCCCCCCCCCCCCAGCAATCCACCCTCAGCACAAGGGTAAATACAGTTGGAGTAATTAGATTTTTTCTGGGACTTCCTTGAGACTGATGCTGGTGCTTCTGAGGATCACTGGGCCAACAGGTGAGTGGTCATCTCATCCATCATGTGGACGAGCCAGTCTAAGTACGATAAGAATGAATCCTGGTGGCATTATTTCAGTCTCTGTGGACCCAACCAGATCTGAAACCAGATGTTCTCCCAGACTTGCAAGTTACGAGAGCTAACATATGTCACTTTTACTTAAGCAATTTGAGTACAACCAAAAATATGAAATTGACTACTATACTTCAGACTGTACCCTGGAAAAGCTGTTTCAGCTGAAACACTGAGTGGTTTTTCCGGGTACAATTCAGGAGGCCCTTGAAAATCTGTCCTTTGCCAGGTCTGTGTTCTACATGAAGCTGATGCTAAGAGATCCTAATGAGGAACTGCTTGGAGCGATCCCCTGGGCCTGGTGCTGAGTTGAGAATAAGAAAAAAAAGACCCCATGGGAGCAGAAACTGGGACCCCACAAAAAGCCCACCAATTCACTCTTGTTTCAGGAGAATAAAGAACAAGACCAACTGATGGATTGGGTACCAGCAGTGTGTAAGTGTGTCTTGGTAGTGAGGTAGAGCCCAGAGACAGTAAGTAAATGCCCACAGTTTGCATCAATCTAGAAGCAGAAATCTGGGTAGTCCTAGTCTCTGGAACTGAGAGTTGTTGTCCCTAAGAGAAAAGATTTAAAAAAAAAAAAAAGTAGAACTTCAAGGTTAGAACACATGGGATACTGAATTCAGAGTGTCTGAGTTCAAGTTACCAACCTTAGGAAGTAGAAACTCTCAGTCTCTGTCTTCTCACCTACACAATGGGGATGTTAAAACAATAGTTATAATCAAGACATATAACTGAATTGGTTTTTATCTCTACTTTTAGAGCTCTACACTTTCTGAATTGTGACATAGTCATCTGTTTATAGATGTTTGTCTCCCAAACTCTGCTCTTTAAGAAAATTGATGTTGTACTCATATTGTGATAAACAATATCCTCCTCTTTACATAATACCTTAAATTCCAAATCATACACATAACAAGTTAATGTAATTCGGAACTGCCTAGAAAAGTACTATTGCATAGAACTACCAGGCATGAAACAAAGTCAGAGATCTGGACACAATGTGGTAAGACAGGGACCAATTTACTGAACCTTATATACCTGGAGGGATCACCCAGGTGAAGACAAGACTCCCAGACCCTGAGCAGGGTGACCTGATGCTGAAGCCCCATGAAACAGGGATCTATTCAGTCTCCCTGAATAGAAACAAAATCTACCCCATACTTTAGAATGGACCTTATTGACGTGGCCCTCATTGGATGTATATCAGGGGTGTAGAGGGTGAGCAGTCACTTCATTACAATAAATAACCACAATTGCTGGGTAGTCATTGGAAGGCAACAGCTATTGGTAATATCTGAGAGTAGGTTATGAGCCCAATGTCTCTACCCTCCCAAAATTTGTCATCATTAAAGGAGATGGGGGTCAGTTTCCTTTGGAGAATGTAAGTTGTTGATACTTTTCATATATTACTCAGGAGAATGAATCAGCATATTCCTCCAAGAATCTAGAAGATGCTGAGTTGATAAGATGTATATAGACACTTGAATCAATCACAGAGACAGACAATAGCATAACCTCTGGGTTCTCAGCCAGGGAAAGAGGATCGTAATGACGCATAGAAACCACTGAACAGTCCGGCCTAAGACCTAGACTGCACTTCTAAGTTTTAGTAATGTGGGTTCAAAATTACATGCTTCCAAAAGTTAAGAGTGGTTGTGTTTTATAAAATTTCCAGGCATTTTATGCTGTCTTCCATCTTGTGTTCAAAAATTCACTGCAACAAAATTATATCTATCTAAAGTATTGAACTTAGTAAATAGCTTTTAATACCTCAAATGATTTTCTCATATGTTTTCCTCTGGTTCTATCATACAGTAAAAAAAGCAAGATCCTTAAACTCTAATAGAATTGCATTGGATGCGCTAAACAGTATCAAATCTCAAACATAGATGGTTGTTTTTCTACTTCTTATTCATATAATGGTATACTCATAAAGCACATCTGAGGACAAAAAAATTATGACTTCTTTTAGTACAAAGAATGTTCTCCTTGCTTCTTCTCTTACAGAGTTTGATTCATTTTCTAAAGAACATGCTGATATTACACTTAATTGACCCATGAACATTTTTGTAATTAATATCTTATTTGTTCAAATTTTTAAAAGTATTACTGCTTTTGGCCAAAAGCAATGATAAAAGATATAGAACAAAGTTATTAAATGAAATCCATAAAATTAGAAATGTAAAAATAAAAGAATATTGAGTTTCTGTGTATAAAAAGAAGCCACATTCTAAAGTTCATTGCAAGAAACAGTTGGTCAAGCAAGAGGAGATGAAATATGTATAAGTAAAGAAGATAAGGGAAACAAATTTAAGGGAAATAATAGAATAAATTCAAGCTTTCTATGTGGAAGAGTTAACTGCAGCTCTCTAAAAAAACAAAAACTTATATGTTTGTTTTTTCCCCAAAAGAAATTGATTTACTCCAAATGCTATGAGACTTTTTATAAGTAGTTATTTTCATTAGCTACCATTTTTCTTTTCTTATCTGTAAGTTGGCAAAGAACATCAATCCCTACCCAACCTATTTTGAAAGACCTGTAAAAGTTATAAAGTTAAAATACACAGGAAGGTAGCAAAAATAATCTTTATGATAATAAGTTAGAGTTGGAAACATCAATATAAGACCATGTTTAGATTAATATAGATACAGTTACACATATAAATATGTATAGATACATGGGTTAGTATACACAAAAACATCTCCTTGTTCTGTCAGCTGAGAGGGGGGCTAGAGGCAATGACACTCTGGTGGCAGTGAGCATGCCTTGCTGCTAGATTGTTTCAAATACCATTCTCCAATAAAAGGAGTCAGGAATCCTTGGATAAATAATTGATGCTAGGATTGGGACAGGAAATACACAAGATGAGCCTGGAGTGTCTAGTAGTGTCAGAAAGTGGGAAAGTGCTAAAAGAAATTTTTTTTTAATAAACTAGAAGGATGAAGTTATACCAAAGGGACACAGAAGCCAACTAAAAAACTCCCAATGGCCAGAGCTGAAATATGAACAACAATATAAAGTACTGGGTTATAATCATGTGTTAACATAAATACCCAAAAGTCAGCCAGGCTCGGTGGCTCAGCCTGTAATCCCACGCCTTTGGGAGGCTGAGGTGAGTGGATTGCCTGAGCCCGCGGGTTCGAGACCCACCTGGGCAGCGAGACCTCATCTCTACAATAAATCAAAAAATCAGCCGGGCGTGGTAGCGCATGCCTGTAATTCCAGTTACTTGGAAGGCTGAGGCGGAAGGATCGCCGGAGCCCAGCAGGTCCAGGCTGCGGTGGCCAGGAGCGGCCACTGCACTCCAGTTTGGGTGACAGAGTGAGACTCCAACTCAAAAAAAAAAAAAAAAAAACCCAAAAGTCCAAACTGATGTTAATAAGTAAATGGGAGAAAAGAGACAAATCTCCTTGCAGAATTCCACATAGTTTAAGCACATACACTCCCCTCCAGGAGTGAAGCATAATTCCCCACTCCCCACGTCTGAACTGCTTACAGCAGCTTCCTTCCAAATGGTACAGTATGGAGGGAAAAAAAGAGTAACTTTACAATGGAGACACCTAATACCATCTCCATCAAATAATCAAGGTTAACATCAACAATAATGTCATGGTGACAGTTTATACCTTTGATATGATGTGAGTGATGAAAATGGCACTTTATCTCTGTAGTCTTCCTTCCTTCCCTCACCCCCCAAAAAATGCATTAACCTCAATCTAGTCATGAGAAAAACATCAGACAAATATCAGCTGAGGGACATTCTACAAGATGCCTGACCAGTACTCTTCAAAACTGTCAAAGTCATCAAAAACACTGAGAAACTGCCACAGCCGGGAAGATTCTGAGGAAACATAGCAAATAAATGCAATGTGGTATCCTGGGTGGGATCCTGGAACAGAAAACAACATTAAATAAAAACTAAGAAAATGTGAATAAAATGTGGACTTCAGTTTATAACAATATATTCCTAATGGTTCACCAATTATAAAGCATGTTCCATACCAATATAAGATGTCAGTAATAGAAAAAACTGGGTGTAGGGCATATAAGGACTCTCTGTATGTCTTCACAATTTTTCTAAAATAAAAAATATATTTTTAAAATTAAAGTAAATATGTAAGACAGTGTGATTACATTTTAGAGACTTCTTCAAACAATTTTAAAGAGCATTTTCTTCCCATAACAGTAAGTCTTTATTTATGTATTTGGTTTAGAAGTAACTATAATTATTTCTAGTTTTTTTTTTTCTATTTCATTCCTGGCTTTCTTTTCCTAACCTGTATTTGTTTTAATTATTTTTCTGATTCTACATAAACCTCATGTTTTTCTCCTTAGCAAATTTCAAGCTACATTTATAATACTGTCTCTTTTTATTTTTTGTCATTTTCAATTTTATTTTCCCAGCTTCCCAGCTTTCCAATCCTAGTTTTGATACCTGTATTACTTAGTACCATACACACAGTGGATCATCTTGTTTGCCCTTCACCCTTACACTCAATGTCTAGCATGCAGCTAATCATCTTTCTGCTGCATTGTCTTTTCTGTGCTCCTAATATTGTAAAGAATATCATTTTCCATCACTCTCCAGTCATTGGGCTCACTTTAAGAATCACCAGTGATTCCTTACTTTCCCTAATCTTTGGCAATTGCCAAACCCTGTCAACTTTTCCTTTTCATTGTTTCCTGAACCCAAACCTTTCTTTCCATTGTAATACCAACACCCTTACCATTACAGACTTGGCTTATGTCAAATCTAGCTCAGTATTGTTCAAAGAATCACCTGGAAGAAGATTAAATGTGAAGACTCCTTGGATCCTCCCAGATCTACTGAATCTGAATCTCTGGGAGCTGATTTGGAAATACACATTTTAATGAATCACCCCCTAATAAATAAAGTGTACATTAAAGCTTAAGAATTACAGCTTTAGCTCAGTAGTTATCATTTCTGGCTGCTGACTTTAATCACCAAAGAAATTTTTTTTTCAAAACACTAATGGCCACACCTCTTCTTCAGGGCTTTTAGTTTACTTGCTCTGGAGTGGAGCCCAAGTACCTGTTTTGCTGTGTTTTTAATTCCACGAATTATTCTCCTGTTCTGTCAAGGAAAAAACCACTGGAATCAATGACTCTTGAAGTGTCATCAGTTCCTCAAATTCTGTCATCTTAACTTTTGTTAAAAGGAACCTTTCAGCTAGAAACATTTATATACTATATTTTTGTCTATTGCTACATAACAAATTTCCTCAAAACTTAGAATTTTAAAAAATAAGCATTTATCATCTCATAGTTCTGTGGATCAGGAACCTGGGCTTAGCTGGGTGACCAACTCAGGGTCTCTCATGGTGTAATTAAAGTTACTAACCAGAACTGCCGTCATCTTGAGACTCAAGGGAGAGAGATCCAATACTGGCTTATTAGTTGTATTTCATTCCAAGATCACTCACATAGTTGCTGGCAGGTCTCAGAAGAACCAGTTCCAAGCTCACTCACCCTGGGCAGTTCCAAGCTCACTCACCCTGGGCAGACCAAGATGGCATTTGGCAGGAGGCCTCAGTTCCTTGCCACGTGGGCCCTGCCTGAGGGCTTTTTGTAACATGGCTGCCAGCTTTTCTAGAGTGAGGGCTCAAGGAAAGAGAGAAAAAGTCACAGTATTTTTGTGACCTCATTTCAGAAGTAACATTTTATCATTTTTGCTATTATATTCATGAGAAGCAGGTCTAGATCCAGCCCACACATGAAGGTATGATACCAGAAGGCAAGCTTTGTTGGGAGCCATGTGAGAGGCTGCCTAATGCAATATCCCTGTATTAATCAGACAGCACTAGCTACTACATCAGCAAATCTCAGTTCCTTAAAAATAACTAAAGTCATTTCTTTTTTTAAAAAATTTTATTTTAGATTCGGGGTACACATGCATGTCTTCATTACATGGACATCTTGTGTAGTGGTGGGGCTGGGTCTCAGGTGGCCGGTTCCCCAGGTAGTGAACATTGTGCCCTGTAGGGAGTTTCTGAACCCTAGTCCCCATCCCCCACCCCACCTTATTAGTTTCCCCAGTATCTATTATTTCCATCCTTGTGATCATTTAGCTCCCACATGAGTGAGAACATGTGGTGTTTGGTTTTCTGTTTCTGAGTCAGTTTACTTAGGCTGATGATCCCCAGTTCCATCCATGTTGCTGGAAAGGATATGATTTCATTCTTTTTTATGGCTGTGCAGTACTCCATGGTATGTATATATATACCACATTTTCATTATCCACTATGTCGATGGGCATTTAGGTTGATTCCACATCTTTGCAATTGTGGATTGTGCTGCAATGAACATGCAAGAGCAGATGTCTTTGTTACATAACAACCTCTGTTCCTTAGGGTAGATACCTAGTAATGGCATTGCTGGATCAAATGGTAGATCTACTTTTAGGTCCTTGAGTAATCTCCATACTGCTTTCTACAGAGGTTGTATTAATTTACACTTCACGCACAGTGTATAAATGTTCCCTTTTTTCCACATCAATGTATTTTTCTTTTAAGTGGACATTCTAACTGGTGTTAGGTGGTATCTCATTGTGGTTTTAATTTGCATTTCCCTGATGATGAGTGATTTTGAGCATTTTTTCATATGTTTGTTGGCCATTTGTATATCTTCTTTTGAGAGATGTCTGTTCATATCATTTGCCCACTTTTTAATGGGATTATTTGCTTTTTTCTTGCTGATTTGTTTGAGTTCTTTATAGATTCTGAATAACAGTCCTTTGTCACATGCATAACTTGCAAATATCTGTTCCCATTCTGTACGCTGCCTATTTGCTCTGTTGATGATTTCTTTTGCTGTGCAGAAGCTTTTTAGTTTAATTAAGTCCCACTTATTTATTTTTGTGTTAGTTGTGTTTGCTTTGGGCTTTTCAGCAATAAATTCTTTGCCTAGGCTGACGTCCATAAGAGTTTTTCCTAGGTTTTCTCCTAAGATTTTTATGGTTCCAGGCCTGACATTTAAGTCTTAAATCCATCTTAGGTTAGTTTTTGTATATGTGGAGAGATAAGGATCAAGTTTCATTTTTCCACATGTAGCTATCCAATTTTCCCACCACCTTTTGTTGAATAGGGTGTCCTTTCTCCAGTGTATGTTTTTGTCTGCTTTGTCAAAGATCAGTTGGTTGTAGGTATTTGAGTTTATTTCTGGATTATCTATTCTGTTCTACTGGTCAATGTGTCTGCTCTTGTACTAGTACCATGCTGTTTGGTAACTACAACCTTGTAGCATAATTTGAAGTCAGGTAATGTGATGCCTTCAGCTTTGTTCTTTTTACTTAGGATTGCTTTGGCTATTCTGGCTCTTTTTTTTTTTTTTTTTGGTTCCAAAAGAATTTTAGGATTGTTTTTTCTAATTCTCTGAAAAATGGCATTGGTAGTTTAATAGAGATTACATTGAATCTGTAGATCACTTTGGGTAATATGGTTATTTTAATAATGTTGATTCTTCCAATCCATGAACTTGATATGTTTCTTCATTTGTTTGTATTCTCTGCAATTTCTTTCATCAGAGGCTATATATATGCACATATGTATGTATGTATATATGTATATATACACATATGTATGTATGTATGTATATATACCTATGCATATACATACATATATATGTATATACATATATTTATGTATATATATACATATATACATGTATATATATAAATATATACATATATGTTATGCATATACATATATGTGTATATGCATATATGTATATACATATATATATATATTCCTAAGTATTTTAGCCTTCAACTACTATTGTAAATGGAATTGAGTACTTGATTTGATTTTCAGCTTGGTTGCTATTGGTATATAGCAGTGCTACTGATTTATGTGTGCTGATTTTGTATCCTGAAACTTTACCAAATTCATTTATCAATTCCAGGAGTCTTTGGGGGGAGTTTTTTAGTGTTGGCTTGGTATAAGAGCATATCATCAGCATACAGAGATTAATTTCTTCTTTTCCAATTTGGATACCCTTTATTTCTTTGTCTTCCCTGATGACTTTGGCTAGGACTTCCAGTACTATATTGAATAGTAGTGGTGAAAGTGGGCATCTTTGCCTCATTCTACTTCTGAAGGAGAATGTGTTCAACTTTTCTCCATTCAGGATGACATTGGCTGTGGATTTGTCATATATAGTTTTTATTATTTTGAGGAATGTTCCCTCTATGCTTATTTTGCTGAGGGTTTTTATCATGAAGGGGTGTTGAATTTTATCAATGCTTTTTCTGCAATTATCATATGATTTTTGCTTTTAATTCTGTTTATGTAGCGGATCACATTTATTGACTTGTATATGTTGAACCTTCGTTGTATCCCTAGAATAAAACCTACTTGGTCGTGGTGCATTATTTTTTTATGTGCTGCGGAATTTGGTTTGCTAATATTTTGTTGAGGATTTTTGCATCTATGTTCATAAGGGATATTGGCTTGTAGTTTTCTTTTTTTGCTGTGTCTTTTCCTGGCTTTAGAATCAGAGTAATATTGGCCTCATAAAATGAGTGAGGGAGGATTCCCTCCTCTTCTATCTTGTGGAATGGCTTCAGTAAAATTGGTACCATTCTTCTTTGACGGTCTGGTAGAATTCAGTTGAGTCTATCAGATCCTGGATTTTTATTTTTGGGGTTGGGAGACTTCTAATTACTCTTTCAATCTCATTATTCATTTTTGGTCTGCTCAATGTTTCTATTTCTTCTTGATTCAAGGTTGGAGGGTTGTAATATGTTTCCAAGAATTTATCCATTTCCTCTAGATTGCTTAGTTTGTTTGCATATAGTTGTTCACAATAGTCTTGGATAATCTTTTGAATTTCTGTCATATCAGTTGCAATGTCTCCTTTTTCACTTCTGATTGAGCTAGTTTGTGTCTTCTCTCTTCATTTCTTATTTAATCTAGCTAGTGGTCTATCAATTTTGTTTATCTTTTCAAAGAACCAACTTTTGATTTCATTGATCCTTTGTATTTTTTTATTTCAATTTTATTTAGTTCTGCTCTGATCTTTGTTATTTCTTTTCTTCTGCTTGCTTTCAATTTGGTTTATTCATGTTTTTCTAGTTACTTGAGGTGTGATGTTAGGTTGTCGATGTGTGATCTTTCAGTCTTATTAATATAGGCCTTAAGCATTATAAATCTTCCTCTGAGCACTGCTTTGACTGTGTCCCAAATGTTTTGATAACTTGTTTCATTGTTATCATTCATTTCAAGGAATTTTTAAATCTCTGTCTTGATTTCATTGTTGACCCAAGGATCATTTGGGAGAAAATTGTATAACTTCTATGTCTTTGTTTGGTTTCATGAGTTAATTTTTAGTTTTAGTCCACTGTGGTCTGAGATGATGCTTGATATGATTTCTATTTTTTTAATTTTTTGAGATTTTATTTGTGGCCTATCATATGGTTTATCTTGGAGAATGTTCCATGAGCTGATAATAAAAAACATATTCCATAATTTGGGGATGAAGCTTTCTGTAGATGCCTATTAGTTCTATTTCCTCTAGAGTCCTGTTTAACTCCAATGATTCTTTGTTGGTTTTTTGCCTTGATAATTTGTGTATTGCTTTCAGTGGAGTATTGAAGTCTCCCACTATTATTGTATTAATATCTAACTCTTTTTTTAGGTCTAGCAGAGTTTATTTTATAAAGCTGGAGGCTCTGGTGTTAGGCATATATGTATTTAAAATTGTTATGTCCTCTTGTTGGATTGATCCCTTTATCATTATATAATAGCCATCTTTGTCTTTTTCTCCTCCCTGTTGTTAATTTAAAGTCTGCTTGATCTGATATGAGAATGGATACTCCTGCTCATTTTTGGTTTTCATTTGCATTAAATATTTTTCCCCACTCCCTTACCTGGAATCTATAGGAGTCTTTGGGAGTTAAGTGGGTCTCTTGAAGGCAGTAGATATTTGGGTTGTGTTTTCTACCCATTCTACCAGTCTATATTTCTTTTAGTGGGGCATTGAGACTATTTATATTCAGAGTTAATAATGATAAGTAAGGTACTATTCCAGTCGTCATACTGGTTGTTATCTGGCTGCCTTGTTTATTTATTTTCTCTATTGTGTTGCTGTTACATAAAGTCTGTGGACTTTATTATTTCCAGAATTTTTATACTGGTGTATTTTAAACTTTTGTTTCATGTGTTTAGACTCCTTTGAATATTTCTTGTACAGCCCATCTAGTGGTGACAAATTCCCTCAATGTTTGCTTATCTGCAAAAGACTTCATTTCTCTTTCATTAATGAAACTTAGTTTTGCAGGATATAAAATCCTTGACTGACCATTATTGCCCTTGAGGAGTTTGAAAATGGGGTTCCAATTCCTTCTGGCTTATAGGGTTTCTTCTGAGAAGTCTGCTATTAGTCTAATAGCTTTATCTTTGTAAGTTATTTGAAGCTTTTGTCTCACCTCTCTTAAAATTTTTGTCTCCCACATTGAGATACCACCTAACCCCAGTAAGAATGGCCATCATAATAAAACAAACAGATGCTGGCAAGGATGGGAAGAGAAAGGGATACTTCTACACTTGTGGGTATGCAAACTAGTGCAAACTCTTTGGAAGACAGTGTGGCAGTTTCTGAAAGAACTAGAAATTGGCCTTCCATATGACCCAGCAATTCACCTATTAGGAATATACCTGGAGAAACTCAAATCATTCTACAAAAAAGACACCTGCACACATATGTTTGTTGCAGCTCTATTCACAATAGTAAAAGCATGTAGCCAACCATGCAGCCCATCAAAGCTGGACTGGATTTAAAAAATGTGGTACATATCCACAATGGAATATTATGTAGCCATAAAGAAGGACAAACATATGAACTTCACAGTAACTTGGATGGACTTAAGAGTCGCTCATATTCAGCCATCTATCACAGAAACAAAGAGCAGAGCACCATATATTCTCACTTATAAACAGAACTTGACCAATTATCATAATACTATAAGAAAGGAATTGGCAGTAGTGGGAAATTGTCAGGGGAGGAGGGGTGGGATTGGCAGTTGAGGGAAACTGCTAGGGAGGGAGGGGCACACCTCATCAACAAAAGTACCTGCATAATCAATGTTTGTATACCTAACCCTGAATTGTACCCCACATCTTTATTTTAAAAAAAATCTTGTCTCCACATTAACTTTGTACAGCCAGATGACTATATGCCTTGAGATGTCTTTTTTGCTGTGAATCTTCTGGAGATTCTTTGGGCTTCTTGTATCTGGATGTATAGATCTGTGGCAAGGCCCAGGAAGTTTTCCAACTATTCCCTCAAATAAGTTTTCCAAACTTGTTGCTTTCTCTTCTTTCTCAGAAACATCTATGATTCTTAGGTTTAGACATTTTACATAATCCCATATTTCTTGGAGACTTTGTTCCATTCTCTTGATTCTTTTTTCTATATTGTTGTCTCATTGGATTAATTCAAAAGCCTTGTCAAGTTCTAAGATTTTTCCTTCTGCTTGTTCTAGTCTACTGTTAAAACTTTCCACCACATTTTGTACTTCACTAAATGCTTTTTCTTTTCCAAGATTTCAGCTTGTGTTTTTTTGTTTGTTTGATTGATTTTTTTTTTGGTGTTGTTGTTTTAACATGTCTATCTCTTTGAAGAATTTTTCATCCAGGTCCTGAATAGTTTTTTTTTTAATTTCTTTATGTTGGTTTTCGGCTTTCTTCTGAAATTCCTTGACCAATTTTATCATCAAACTTTTGAATTCTGTGTCTGGAATTTCAGCGTTTTCTTTTTGGTTAGGGTTTGTTGCTGAAGAGTTAGTGTGGTCTTTTGGGAGTGTTTGAAAACTGTGTTTTTTTCATATTGTCAGAATTATTGTTTTGGTTCCTCCTCATTTGTGTAGATGATTTCTTTTGTGTGTGTATGTGGTTGGCAGGCAGTTGATGTAGGCACTGTAGTGTTTCCTTGGTTATATACAGCCTTGGTGTGGTGAGTTTCTCAATTGCCAGATGTGGCAGCCCTGTGCTGTATTCCTGCACTGGTTCATGGCATCTCGAGTGGCCAGTGTGGCTTGGAAATTGTTGTTAGCTGGGGTTTGGGATAGGCCTTCCCCAAAGCTGAGGTGTTGTATCCGGTATAGTTGGCTGTATGCTGGGGACCAGCTCCAGCTGGGTTCAGGGTGCCCCAAAGGTGGAGATGGTATCAGCGACTGGGGGGGAAAAAGAGAGAGAAAGAAAGAGACTGGACTCCAGTCTAGTGCAGAAGCGATGTGTGTTATTGGGAATTACAACGGGTCTT
>NW_007249759.1:239073-282631 GCF_000164805.1 Carlito syrichta | reverse complement strand
CAGTCCAAAGTCACAGTGGGCTACCTGCAAGTAACCCAGCCACATTCTTTCAACCAAATGGCTGTCTTCTAAAACTATATTCTACAATTTACACCTTTCAATAAATCCTAAGATCATAACCCAGAAGCCTGTGACCAATACTAAGGCTCTTAGATGTGACACGAGTTTGAATTATAAGTTGTGTGAAAGCCAAAACTGCAGTTTGAGGAAGAATGGGAGCAATGAGCTTCTAAAGTTAGCTTGTGTTCGTCCCGATCTCAGAGTTTCTATGTTTTGAGCTCACAGGAGCTTAATCTGGTTAGTGCTGAGTAGAAAGGGGCAGGAAATGGGGTCAATAGCTCTCGAATGCATCCTAGTGGTCTCGGGATCCCTAACGCTCAGTGGGCCTCCATGGCCAGCTCCCAACAGCTGTACTGTTGGCCTCTGGCCAAGAGGTATCATATTTTTTGTGCATTCTGGGTTCATGCAGGGGAAAGGAGATGGAGTACTCCGCAAGTGTGCACTCTAACCTGCCTCAGTGGGGATTAAAAGGAAGTCCCAGGCCACTGGAGTAATGCTGTTATGTAGAGCAGGCTCAAAAGACTTCACAAGGGGAGTGAGAGGTTGCTATAGCAAGGCATCCCACCCATCTCTTGCCTTAACCTCAGGTAGTCTACGATCTGAATGTCAAGGTGCAGCTGGCTTCAGGGCCTCAGATATTCTCAGGCAACCCTCCCAGCCAGGAACTGTCTTCAGCTGCAGAGTTTGTCCTTGGGATCTGTTCCCTCCCTAGCCAGCTGGGGTTAGAAAGCAACTGTTCCTCCCTGCAAGGGTTAAGTTCCCTGGAAACAGTGGCTGGCACAACTCCAGACTTTTTTCCTGCACCAGAACACATGGCCAACCACGACTGTGGGGAAGGGGGGTTCCTGTGAGGGATAGGGCCCCATGAGACCCAGGGAGCTCTGTAAGTTCCCAGCAGAAGCACAGAAATCCTGAGGTCCTGTCACTCACTCTCCATGCTGTGTCCACAGGCTGTGGTTAACTGTATGGTGCAAGAGAGAGTCTGGCCCAGGTCGGTAGATTTTTTTCCTTCTTCTTTGTTCTAAGTGGATACTATTGCTCCTTTGGAGATTCATGTGGTATTCCACTGGATCCTTTCCTCTCTGGGTGCTGAGGAAACTCTCTATCTTGGTTCACTCTGTAGGAGAAACTCACCCTAGCTGCCTCATGTTGCCCTCTTAATCCATTTCCTCAAAATAATTGAAGTCTATCTTTTCCTCACCTTAGTTAGAAGTGAGTGTTGCTGATCAGTAAGTATCTCTTCTCCAAGTCATCATTCAGGGACAGTGGGAGCCACAGTGGTGCCACCACTCAGATCCTGCCACAAGAGAAAACCTGATGCATGGAGTGTACTGGGTTGATGGCCTTTATTTGCTGCACCTCTGAGATCTGCCATAGCTTTCATACCAAGACCAAAGGCCCCTGGGGTGCTCCCAGTCAATCATCAAGCATGGGAGAGGTTCTAGAACCAAACTCTTTTGCCTGCCCCATGATCCTCTAATGGGGAACCTTGTCCTCGGGGTTCCCCCATTGAGATTTTCTCAGAACTGCACTGCAGCCTGGGGCTCTACCTACCAAACCCTCCTTTCTTCCCTCTTTCTTTCTTCAGGAAACCAGAATCACTGTCTAAAGTCTCTCTTTGCATTCTTCTACTCACTCCCACTTATCCTTCACAAGAACTTCCCTCAATAAATCTCCTGTACTTCCCTCTTGGCATGTCAAGGAGGACTTAAACTGACACCAGGGATATGACCATCCCGAGAAAAAACAGTAAGAACACAGTTTAGAATTTGAAGACTGGTCCTTTCCACTAGAACTTTTTTTCCCCAAGTTACCACTTCAGAAACGAAGTCTTCAGAAACGGGATCATTACCTTATGCCAAGGACTATCTGCGCCCACTTCCCTCCTTGCCAGGTGGGTGGCTAAACTGGAGAATAAGACTCCTCTTGCCCCACCCTCCTTCCAGAATCCTCTCCTTTTACAGAGGTCAGATCTGCAGCATTGCCCAAAGGCTCCCCCTGACCTATTCACGCTCCCTTGCCTGGCAGTCTTCACGGGCACTTCCCCCAATCAATTCAAAGTCCTTCTTGGCATCTGCTTCCTGAAAGACCCAAACTGACACAGAGCCTTGGCTTCTTTCATCTCATGGGTCCACCATATACTACTTTTTCTCTTCTTAGGTCACTGTGTTCACCGACTTCAAACTAAGAAAGAGAGTGAGCATTACATTTCCAGGGCACAAGATTTCATGCACCAGATCTGAAAGTGATGCACATTACTTCCATTCATGCTCCAACAGCACACCAGCTTCTGGATATATACAGGCATTCTTGTTTTATTGTACTTCACTTTATTGTGGTTTTACAAATTGACGGTCTGTGGCAATCCTTTGTCAAGCAAGTCTAACAGCACCATTTTTCCAACAGCATGTGCTTACTTCATATCTCTGTGTCAGCATTTTTTAGCAATAAAGTACTTTTTAATTAATAATGTATGCACATCATTTTAGACATAATGTTATTGCACACTGTTAATATGGAACACTGGTTCTTCTCCTGGCCCTGCTGTTTGCAAGTATCTACACTATCTTTATTCATAGGCTTTCTGTCTTGTTTTTCTCCTTTTTTATTTCAAGGGTCAATTGTTATATCTAGAGATATACAAGTTTATTTTAGTTTTGAGCTTATTTATTTTCTAAGATAGTCGTTCATGTGTAGAGAATATTTTAAGTTGGCAATTTTCCATTCCAATTTATTTATTTATGACTCATCTTCTATTTCAGGTCTAAACCTTACTTTTACAAAAAGAGAGAACAGGGCTCTCTTTACTTGGGCTGCTAGGTCTAGCCTGAATACTGCTTGAAAGTTTTCTGGAGTCTATTTTTTAAATTTCCTATTGATTCTTTATTTTGTTTGCAATTTTGAAACTTTGTCCAGTCTCCTCTATGGGAAAGGCTTCTGCAATGGCCTGATATAATACACTGCTCAATTTACTTGTCCTCTTGAGGCCATTATTAAATTATGCAGAGCTGTGTTATTAAAATTCTCTCTGTGTCTCCCACCCTGTGTTTTTGTTTCCCACCATGTTTCCCATCTGAGGGGGCTAACAACAAAATTAACCCATTGGTATAGACTTGATAGTTGGAAACAATGTATATCTAATAAAGTGTCAAATTCTACAATAGATTCTGTTTCTCTAAGGTTTAAAGATCCTTAATTAGAGACATTAACTCAGCTCTGGGCTATGATTTAAATTCAGTTTTCTATACATTAGTCTAGTGGTAATTTTGCAACACAATGGATGGTTCTTTTCTTGAGAAGACTCTGAAGAAAGGACAACTAATTTAGAAGGTCAGAGGAGAAAGGAAGGAAGACCAGGAATGTAAAATGAACGGTGAAGATAAAATAGAGAGGAGGTACAAGGTGGGTGGCTTCACATGGTGTGAATGGGAGTGAACTAGAGCTTTTTTAAAAGAGAGTAACTTTGAAGTCAGCATTTTGTTTTGCTGGCTCCTTGGCTTATCCATTTTAAAGAAGCTAATCATGGAATTTTTGAATGATGTCATTATTCCCTAATTTTTCAAGAATCCTTCTGAAGTGTATTAATTTTGACATGTCAAAAGTTCCCCACAATGGGCATTGTTATTCTAAACCAAAAATGTTTGCCATTTACCAAGTTAAGATTACAGCACAACTTCATGTAGAAAATGGTTATTCTAAGCTAGGATCGGTGGCTCAGCCTGTAATCCCGTGCTTTGGGAGGCTGAGGTGAGTGAATTGCCTGAGCCCACGGGTTCAAGACCCACCTGGGCAACTTGGCGAGACCTCATCTCTACAATAAATCAAAAAATCAGCCGGGCATGGTAGCGCATGCCTGTAATTCCAGCTACTCGGAAGGCTGAGGAGGAAAGATCGCTGGAACCCAGCAGGTCGAGGCTGCAGTGGCCAGGAGTAGCCACTGCACTCCTATCTGGGCAACAGAGTGAGACTCCAACTCAAAAATAAATAAATAAATAAAAAAGAAAATGGTTATTCTTGAAGAGAGCGAAACACTGATATAGACAAACATGAAGAGGCCTAAGAAAGGATTGTGCAGTCAACAACCAGACGATTATTGACTCCCGAAGATGAACTAAACAAAACAATCTCCAACTGACTTGATAAAGTGTCTTTATGAAGATTGTAAAGGATATGTAACACAAAGTTTGATCCATCACCTTTACATGAATTGGCCACCAGTCTAACAGACCTCTAAAAGGTTGGTTTGGAGTGTAAGATTTGTTTGGCCTGTATCTACACCATTCTTGGTGGAGCACCTCTATTTGTACTCAAAAGACACAAGACAACTCAGGAAATTACAAGAACACATTAGGCACTACTATACAAAGAGTCAACCCATTGTAAAAGCAGAAGAATAAGCAGGATGCTGGCAAATACATATATACCAAATAGCACAACAAACCGAATTCTTTAATTATTTTATACATGTATTTAAGTCTGACATTTTAAAACAAATTATGTTCCTATAAACCAAAAGGTCCAGTTACCTTATATATTACTATAGGCCTTAAAGAAATCCTAAAGATACAAATCATAGACTATCAAAATAAATTCAGCAACGAACACTCATTGAAATAACTCAGAGTTTGGTTACAAAGGATAACAAAATAAATTCAGCAAGAAGAACTCACTGAAACAAGTCAATGTTTAAATCATTGTTGAGACAGACTTATCTGGCAGCAAATTCAAAGGACAAAAAAAAACAGGGACACCAGCAGTCCAATAAACAGGTCTGCTAACCCAAGGGACCCATAGAACACAGTCAAGCAAGGGTCATCAGAATCATTTTGGTTGAATCTGTGAAAGGATGTCAAAGGATGAGACTATCACTTGAAAGCTAAAACTAAAAAACTGAATTTATGACCCACCTAAGTGAAAGAGAGCTATGCTGGTCCTATGAGACTTCACTGAGCAAAGAGACCAATGAGATTTCATTGAGCAAAGCCAACTACTGATTTTCTGCAGTTCAGAAGAAGGGGGAGAAATGGGAGGATGTCAGCCTTAGAAATTTGCCTTTTGTGCTGGTTGCAGGCTCTGGTGGCAACAGCTTAGAAGCGTGTTCACTGGAGTAAGTCCGCTGCCAATTGACTGACTTCAAAGCATAAGACTGGCACCGATGGGCTGACTTCCAGGGATATGCTCACTGAAGCAAGTTGTCACTGATTGATTTAAAGCCAGTTCTCGTGTTTACTGCTTATTATGGCTAGAAAATTGTCAGTACTTTCTTGAAAGTGTGGGAACTTTTCCTTCTCAATCGCAGTCACAACCTTTGATTTAGACTCACAAAGAATTATAGAGAAATGACATTACTAACTCCAGATAGATCACACCCCTCTCATTCCCTTGCCTCTGTGACTAGCTACTATTTCCAAAGAAAATGAAATAGATCTGGCTGGGCTTGCTTTTTTACAGAACTATGCTGCTTGCTTTATTGCTGTCTGCAATCTCCAAGTGACTGTGGATTGACAATAACTTCTTTCTGCTTTTTACTATGGATTCAGGCACAACTGATGATAAGATAGGTCATTTGTTTTCCAGATTCATCCTTTTGCTTTTCTTTTTTAAAGTTTTTAACTTTTCAGTCCTCTTGAACTTGAATTTCTCTTTTTGGTTTCTTCTTAATAGTGCTTAGTGCCTCAGGATTCAGAGGCCAAATGAATGAATATACAAGTCAACAAATTCTGCTAATGTGAATATGCCCAGCTTTTCTAAATGGGAGTTTGCTGGATGAGAGACAAGACATATCCAGGCAAAATATCTGAAAATGCACAGCTACACATTTTCAATTCCAAGGGAGTACAAAAAGAGTTCAGAGGTGAGAGCAATACCACGCCCTGGGTGATAAGATAATGCTTCACAGAGCAGATGAGACTTAATCTGAGTCTAAAAGCCCACTAGTATTTTAATACGCAGAGAGGAGGAGCATTAAACATGGACAAAGAACATTCTAAGGCATCAAGTTAGAGATTTATTTTATATATTCAAAGATAATAAGGAAGAGTTCTGCTTCTAGTTACTAAGTAGAGAGGTTCAAGTGATCATTACCCTTTGTCTAACAACCAAACAATACAAATAAACTGTAAATGCACATGAATGAACTAAACTTTAGAACATAACCAGCCATTCTTAGGAGAGAAGATACCCACAGCTGCTCTCCTCCCTGGTTGAACAATAAGAAGAGGATAAACCCTCCAGGGTGGGAGTAAAGAGGAGCAAGCCAAAACTTAAATGAACTTCTAAGGATCACATGTGAACAACTAGAATGACCTTAGAATGCCAGGAACCCCAGTCCCAGAGCAGGTCTTACACCTACCTGCCCATTCTCTGCACAGGTCTCCCCTGAGTGCTCCTGGCAATATACTAAAAGCTGGAAGCAGAGAAGAACTGAGATTTCCCCTGAGGGACACAAGGACTCTTCCAAGTGCAAGACAGCCAATCTCTGAAAGGTCAGGTTAGTTGAGAAACAGCAATCCAAGACACTAAGGGACCTCAACTGCCAAGAACTTGGGCCGGAAAGCTGAGGAAAAAAAGACCCTGCAGCATCTGGGAAAGTAGAGAGAAGTCTCACTAGATACAAAATGCCTAGGGCAAGACTAGGGAAGAAAGTGGGCTACCTGGGAACCTAAAAATTTGGGAACGGACTGTAAAACAGAGAGATCTCCTACCATTGGGAAAATTGGCAGTTCAACTATCATAAACAAAGAAATCTCTGGATCTCAGCAGTGGTCAGATTCCAAGCCCCACAAAGGAGAGTGTCCTGATCCTGCTTTCCAAATATTTGAAGCAAGTGGTGAACTAAATGGAAGCTGCAAGAGAGGCCAGTCATAGCTGAACTTCAGAGAGGATTGACTCAACCGTCCCGCTTTAGCAGCCTGAAACAAGAAAGAACACGGTCATTTCTTTTTTTATTATTATTATAGAGATGTGTGGTACAAATAAGGATTAGCTACACAAGTAGGCTGCATGCAGAGGAAGTTTGGGCCTACAGCTGGCCCTTGCTTCACCTGGTTTAGGACCAGTAACCCTTTGTTTTGTTAGATAACCCCTCCCTCCACGGCAGTGCCCAGCAACAGCCAATTCCTCCCTTGTATAATGTGATTAATGTTCAGGTCTCATTTATGAGTGAGAAATGCGGTATTCAATTCTTTGTTTCTGTGATAGATCACAAAGTATGATAGTCTCCAACTTCATCCAATTTGCCGCAAAGTCCGTGATTTTGTTCTTCTTTATGGTTGCGTAATACTCCATCATGTATATGTACCAATTTTTTTTTATCTAGTCCATTTTCCATGGGCAGTAGCGTTGGTTCCATGTTTTTGCTATTGTAAATAGTGCAGCTATAAGTATGCAGGTGCAGTTGTCCTTTTCATAGAACAATTTTTGTTCCTCTAGGTAAATTCCCAGGAGAGAGATTGCTGGTTCATGTGGAAGGTCAATTTTTAGTTCTTTCAGGAATCACCACACTGCTTTCCACAGAGGTAGAAGTAGCTTGCACTCGCACCAACAGTGTAGAAGCATTCCCTCTTCTCCACACCTGCATCAGCATCTGTTGTTTAAAGAAAAACATGCTCATTTTTAAAAGTAAACTTGGCTACTTTAGTCTCTACTGTTCTTTCATACAAAATATTTAGCATGCAACAAAAAATGTAAGCTGCTCACAGAAGCAAAAGAACAGCATCCATGGTCAAGAAAGGAAATTATCAATAAAAGCAGACACAAAGGTGGCCCAGCATTTGAAATTATCAGACATGAACTTTAAAGTAATTATTCTAAAGAAACTAGTCAAAAAGATAGACAACACATTAAACAGATGGAGAATTTCAGCAGGTTTATACAAATTATAATGACCATGAGGAAAACAGTCAATTAAAATAGAGAAAGAAGATTCTCAAGGTTTCCCTCTTAGGTTTGCTTCCCTTTAACTTGTCAGCTTCTTTATTTTATATATTTAAGGAATAATTTTTAAAATCAAACTTTTCTAATAAAGCCAAGAAGAAATGTGTGTGCTAGATCTAAATTATTTGGGAATACAAATTAGAAACCTTTATAAATTTCAGAGTAAAAACATTTGGAACATAATACATCTGTATCTAAGCTATTATAATGAAACAAAGATATGCCCAGCAAATAATCTCCATAGATCTTTCTTATTTACTTCAACTTGCCACCATTTATAAGGAAGTGGTGGCTCATTTCTTATCACATAAAGCATACTATAAACTTATTCATTCTTTAAACAATACATTGCATATAGTGTCAGCCTAGTTTGTCAAACTAACTTTTAAACAGATGAGTTTGTCATTATATACAAGTTCATCCTCTACTTAAGTAATGACTAATATATAGAAAATGCTTTATACCTTATTTTACTTTTAAATAGGGAGCAAAATGATCAACAATTGTCCTGGTTTTCACAGAAGAAAATCATTACTTTGCAGCACTTAAAATTCACTGAACATACCAAAAATTAAGTGGCACCATCAAGTACAGACAATATTTTATTTCATTAAACTCCAGACTTACTGATGGTAATATTCCAGGTCTGTGATTCTTATGTCTTCTTTGCCTAAAGCTCTTGGGAAGTTTTATTGATGTGGCAGAAAGCGGGGTTGGTAGCAGTTAAAGGTATTTCCTTTTGAAAGGTAAGTTGTAAGCTTTAAAGACCTGCCAGAAGTCAGGCAAGTTTTGTTTAAGAAAAGCCAAATGGCCAGACTGGCCATTTCATGGAAATGCAAAAGAGTAACTAATTCACAGACTTATCCAAACCCCTCTTCTGAAGTTGACGGTTTACAACCCTGCAGTTCCTGAAAACCATCTGTTCTTTGAAAAATCTGATTTTTCTGAGTACAACCTTGTAAGATTCCAAAGGAAATAGGTAATCACTTAACATGACCCCCTCCCTTACCTAAACAAGGGTATAAGACCCCACTTCTCCAGTTCTGGGGGGCTCAACCTGGAAGCATTAGCCCCTTGAGCCCGCTAGAATGGCCAGCGTAATTAAGTGCCACTTTCTATAATAGTCTCTATGTCACGATCTCTCTGTCTTCCCACTACATATCTGGTACATAGGTGGGAAATGGAGAGTCTGGAGACGGTGTGTTCCACCTCCTCTGTCATCGAGGTACGACCTCCAGGGCAATGGGAAGGGCAATCTCGCCTGGTGCGCAAGGGACCTCTTGATCCGTAGGAGGAAGGCCCCTCCCGACACTCTGAAGCTCAGACCATGAAAGCACAACAGAGACCCAAGAGGCAAGGAAATGGCACGACCACCTGGTGGAAAGGACAGAAAGACCACCCGGTGGAAAGGGTAGGAATAAGGGCCTTTGCATAGACCTGCCAATGGAGGGCAGAAGGGGAGCTTGATCACCTCCCAGAGCCTGCTAGTAATCTCCAGCCTGAAGGAAAGGGCTGAAAGGCAGTGGAGGGAAACACTGTCTGAAGATGAACCCGTAGGCTCCTAGGATTAGGATGGAGAGTTGAAGAATGTGCCGTGTGCTTGTGTGTGAATGAGACAGACAGAGGGAGGGTCCTGTATAAAGTTAGTCTGTGTTGGGGGTGTACCAACCTGCCAATTGCTAAGAGGTGTCTGAGATATCTTCGCGAGAAGTATGACTGGAGGGGGACAAAGTGAATGTTTCCCATACCCCTCATTCTCTTATTTGTGTGTGTCTGTCGTTTTAAATCTGCTGAAAAGCTGGTTGAGTTATTATGCTTTGTTTAGTGGGACATGTTGTCTTTTAAAAACTTGATTGGCGCATTTTTCTTTATGTCATTTTATGTCTCCCTTTATTTGTGTGGTGTTTTCTCCCAACCCGTTGGCACTGTTAAAATTTCTGCCTTTTGTTGTTAAGGTTGTGGAAAAATTCCCTGCTGCATATATGAAGTGTTACCGGTTATCTTAAATTCTTTCTGGGGACCATGCCCCCTCCCTTCCTTAACCTGTGTTCTCCTTCATAAATTCTGAAGGAGCTCATTCTAATCCACCTGTAAAGAAACATAGAAATGTCTCTTATATGCTACTTAGCCTTTTGCTAACTCAGTGCAAGTTAATGCTAACCTTGAAAAAATAATAATAATTTTGTAATCTTTCTCTGGTAACCAAGGGACTGAATAGAGTGTTCTTGTTTTCAAATGCTAAAAGCCAGGTTAGTTGAGAGTAAGTCTGTTTCTAAAGGTTTAGGCCTTGCCTAAGATCGTAATCAACTGCTTGTCCCTGTAAAACTGTTGGGAAGTCTCTTAGAGTTGTGTAATGTATGCTGAGTCCCTACTTTATATTGTAATGCTAAATAACACTACTGCTTGCTTTTTGCGGCTATGCCTGACTAGCACACCTCTTAAAAGACTGGTAAAGCTTTAAATGCTGAATACTTTGCAGGACTTAATAAGGCATGGGAACTGGCCATTCCCATCTGATTAAGTCACCTTCTAAGCTTGGTACTTCACCTAAGGGACAGGTCAAGTACTAGGCACACTCTGTGGAGCATAGAATGAGACCTAATCACTCTCATTTAATTGTCCACATCTTACAACTAAGGCTACTGTTTAGTAATTCATGAGGATTTTTGACAATTTTGCCTGTTCATAATTAGGAATAAGTAGGAACAAATCATTTTACATCTCCGTGGTCTGTTCACTCTAAAAAGGTTTTGTATTAGGCCATTTTTGTAGACATCATTGGAAAGTCATGGAGGAAAAAAAAAAAAAAGGGCTACAAGGAAGGCTGAGAACACTCAGCCTGGGAGAAGCCATCAGGATTCCAGGGATTCCTGGCATTGCTGTTTATGACTATTTAGTTATTTGTTTGTTTTAGAATTCTCCTTTGAGGAATAGATTGCAAGCATTCAAAACAAATTCTGGGTTTTCAAGAAACGTGACCAAGGAAATATTAATAATCTGTACCCTCAGACACCCCAATGGGACAGATTTTGAATAACTGGAGCAAATTAAAATTTCATGGTTTAAGATTTAAAAATCATAATAAGTGCATTATTAAAAATCAAATTGGAACTCACTACAAGTTAGCAGATAACAAGATTTGGAAAGGAGCAAAACTATCTGGCAATTAAATTCATTTTGTAGACCTAAAAAAAAAATGGTCAAAAGTTCTGTATGCAGAGGCATTTTAAAAATTTATTTCACTACTTTGCAAACAAGGTTATATCCTATAGAATACTAAGTACCAAACTCTAGAAGCTTGACTCAGGACTATGAATACCAAATTCCCAATTATAGAAAGTCTCTGAAGTTCTTAGAAACTGAAACATTAAGAAAAAAAAAGGAGAAGAACTCCAAAATGAGCACCAGCCAGAGGAAAGGTAAACAGACCTATTGGCAGTTGCCACTAAAGGCAAAGCTCCAGTCACCCAAAAGAGGCCTGATAAGGATAAACCTGCTAAGGGGGATGGTATCAGCTGCTATGAATGTGGTCAATCTGGGCACTTGAAGCACAATTGTTCTTGATGGCCTAGGCCCTCAGGACTTTGTCCAACATCCGGATTAACAAACCACTGAAAGAGATGGTGTGGCCTCTCCAGAACGGGAGGGGGGGACACCTAGCTTGGTGATGGTGGCTGTTGATTAAAGGGGGAGGGGCACGACCCAGTGCAGCACTCTGTATGCCATCAACCCAGAGAATCCTTGGGTCTATATGAATGTGGCTGGGGTCCAAACTAATTTCTTAATTAATACTGAGGCTAAGTTTCTAGCCCTTGTGCTCATATTGAACTTCTTTCTCCTAAAACCTGCTCTCTAGTGGGAGTTAAAGGTATTCCAAAAGTTAAATGTTTCACCTAACGGTTACTAAAAGGTGAATTCAAATTATAACTATAAAAGTTTATCTATAAATAAATTAAAAGGAAAGCAAAAAGAAAAGCAAAAATATAAAAATGTTGTTGGTATACAAATAAAGTTTTAGTAAGAAAACAAAAAAGAAAGGAATATAAGAAAAAAGATATTTCTATCTAAAAGGAAATCTCATATGGTACATTTCTGTCCTATAATAAAGTAAATAGCTATGAGAATTTTTAAAAAGGGGGTAGAGAACGAAAATAAAATAGTATAAGCATGCCAAAATTGGCACAAGAAAAGTTTATGGGAAAAAAATAAAAAATAAAAAATAAAAATATATATATATATATATACAGAAGAAATCCTATAAACAATCTAGGCATAATAAAGTCTTTTCTGAATTTAAGTCTCCAATCATTTTCAGATTTCTCTTCAAATTTTATATAAAATTTACTTAAGTGCCTAGTTCAAATTATAGTCTAAAACAATCTGTCAGGCTACCATTATACTCCAGAAATACACTAAAAACTCCAAAGGCTGGTACTTGCAATAAAGCCACAGAAATTAAAGTTTATCATTTAAGTTATGCTAATAACTTCAGGTCTTGTAGCTTTTGTACAAAAGGTAATCAGCCACTGCCTAAAATTGTCAAAATGTATGCCTGACTTTATTCCTTTTATTGAGCTAGAATCCAGTAATTTCATGCCCACATAATGGTCATGCAAGAATTCCAGCCAGTGCCTGCAAACAATGCTACTGCTGAAACAAATCTGGACGCCTCAAGTCAGACAGGGAGAGATTTTCGATCTCTGGCTAGGCAGAACTGTGCCCATTATCAGCTCTGAAAAAATTACAGAAGACAGACCTTCACCCCTCAGCATCCTAAATGATTATGGGATGGAAAAATCTCTAAAGGATAAATAATTGAGGCAGGGCAGAATGCTGAGGCGGAAGGATCACCGGAGCCCAGCAGGTCGAGGCTGCGGTGGCTGGGAGCGGCCACTGCACTCCAGTCTGGGCAACAGAGTGAGACTCCAACTCAAAAATAATAATAATAATAATAATAATAATAATTGAGGCAGGGTAGCTAGCCCAGGCTAGACATAAATAAATTTCCTGGGTAGGTTTTAAAAGGCATTCAAACATTCCTACTGCAGGCTGAGTGGCAACCTACCCCACCCCTTGGCAAATCCAGGGAAAACTCCATCAGATGTAGAACTAGGAAAGTACAATCTTTTCAATTTGCGGTTTAGCATAATAATCACTAGAAATCCTTTGGAGACACGAGTAAACTCTGCATAGGTATTTGGTATTGTGTCACTCAGGATCCAAGTCCCCGAAATGGAATTTGTTAAACCTTTGAAATTATTTAATGGTAGGCCTTTTTCCTACACCTCTGAAGGAAAGGGGAGCCACAAACATAAATGCTCATGAGAAAATGTGTTGTCTATTTGGGACAAATTTTAATCACAGTTTATAAGCTTATATCCCTAGACACTTCTTGGACCAGAAGAAACTCAAACATCCCAGGGGAGTAAGTGCTGCTAAAAATTGAAGAAAGGAAGGACCCAACCAACAACTGTAAGAAAAAAAGGACCCTAAGGGTGGTCCTGTTCCTATACTAGTCTAAAAAAAATTAAATATCTGACTTCTCTATCATGATAAAACCCCTCTATGAAGCCTGGGTAACAGGAGGGGGGGTAAACAGGAGCCCCTGCTATGGGAAAAGGCCCAGAAACAGGCCTTTGAATGAAGTAAACAGGCTTCTCGCCTTTTGAAATTCTTTATGGGTGGCCACCCCCTCTCATTAGGGGCATACAGGGAAACTTAAAGGAATTAGGAAGTCTTACCCTAAAACAGCAAATGCAAACCTTAGGTTCAGTCCTAAATGCCACCCATTGTCAAGTCAAAGAACGATTGCCAATTAGTTTAACTACTGATGCCCATTCTTTTAAGCCAGGTAATATGCTATGGGTAGAAAAAAAAAATGGAATGTATAACTTCTAAAGCCTCTCTGGAGGGGGCCATTTACTGTTCTTTTCAGAATTAAGCTGGCCTTCCAGGACTGGAAGTACAACACAGATTCAGCAACACTCCTTAAGCTGACCCTCCAGAAAGTCAAAATTTCTCAAGCCCTGCTTCAGTCACACACTGGAGGCTGACTGATCAATGCATGGCAGAAGATTAAGGATTCAGCTTAAGAACTCAGCAGACATTACTAATAAGCCATTGTTTTGCTTTGTCAACCTTTATTTATTTATTTATTTATTTATTTTTATTTATTTTTGAGTTGGAGTCTCACTCTGTCACCCAGACTGGAGTGCAATGGCCGCTCCCGGCCACCGCAGCCTCGACCTGCTGGGCTCCGGCGATCCTTCCACCTCAGCCTTCCAAGTAGCCAGAATTACAGGCATGCGCTACCACTCCCGGCTGATTTTTTGATTTATTGTAGAGATGAGGTCTCGCTGCCCAGGCGGGTCTCGAACCCACAGGCTCAGGCAATCCACTCACCTCAGCCTCCCAAAGGCGCGGGATTGCAGGCTGAGCCACCGAGCCTGGCTTATCAACCTTTATATTTGCTAAACTGTTTGTCATTTTAATTACTGGAGAACTAACTTTATTTGCTTACCAGAGTTGTCCCCATTGAGCATGTTAGAAAAGGGTTTCACTAGCATTCCCATTCTTTCTTATAATAGAAAATGTTCTTGTGCTTTTATGTATTTCTGCCTAATTTGGGTGTTTATCGCTTCCCTCACACACCCAGCATGTACAAGTATAGAAGCTATCTGGCCAGACGTAAGAGTTTTCCACCGCTATTCATCCCAGCCAGGAGTTTGTTCTGGTGGTCAACAAGGCCTGTTTGGTATTGGGCATCTGCTTATGCAACTAAATCTTCTCAATGTACTAAAGGGCTTTTCTGGATATGTGGAAAGGTTGCATATGCCCAGCTCCCAGCATTATGAAAAGGCACATGTACCATAGGAATAATCCAGCCAGGATTTTTCCTTCTGCCTAACCCAAGGGGGGATGAACTAGGCATTCCCCTTTATGAAGGCCTCAAAACATGAGATGCTTGATCCCTCAACCAGGTTCCTAATATAGGAGGGACCCAGGTTTGAAAAGATGATGAATGGTCACCCTAGAGAATTATAAATACTCATGGCCCAGCCACATGGGCACAAAACGGGAGTCAGAAATGCCACACACCTATGTATATATATGCTAAATCACATTATCAGGTTACAAACTGTCTTAAAAATTATAACTAATCAAACAGTCACGGCTTTTGAGCTTGTTGCTCAGCAGCAAGCCCAAATGAGCGCAGCTATTTATCAAAATCGCTTAGCTTCGCACTACCTGCTGGTGGAAAAAGAAGAAGTATGTGGTAAATTTAATAGCTCTGACTGTTGTTTGCAAATAGATGATAAGAGTAAAGCAATAACTAATATAGCCACCAATATTAGAAAGCTTGCCCATGTCCTGGTTCAAAAATGGCAAGGCATAAAAGTCAGCAATTGATTTGAAAACATGTTCTCGGGGCTGGAAGGATTTAAGTATATTATTGGATCTATGGTCCTATTGGTGGATCCTGCCTTATCTTCCCTTGCATAGCCCCAATTATGAACGCCATTTCTAAGTTGTTGAACGGAAAACTGCGGCCCATATAATGTTAATGCACCAAATTAAAAATAATCATGCTTTAAATCTATAAAAGATCAAGCATCAAGGGGGGAATGATGTGGCAGAAGGGGGGGTTGGTAGCAGTTAAAGGTATTTCCTTTTGAAAGGCAAGCTGCAAGCTTAAAGACCAGCCAGGCACCAGGCAGGTTTTGTTTAAGAAAGGCCAAGTGGCCAGAGACTGGCCATTTCATAGAAATGCAAAAGAGTAACTAATTCACAGACTTAACCAAAACCCCTCTTCTGAAGTTGACGGTTTACAACCCTGCAGTTCCTGAAAACCATCTGTTCTTTGAAAAATCTGATTTTGCTGAGTACAACCTTGTAAGATTCCGAAGGAAATATGTAATCACTCAACACGACCCCCTCCCTTAACTAAACAAGGGTATAAGACCCCACTTCTCCCATTCTGGGGGCTTGATTTGGATGCATTAGCCCCTCGAGCCTGCTGGAACAGCCAGGGTAATAAAATGCCACTTCCTATAATAGTCTCGGTGTCACAATCTCTCTGACTTCCTGCTACATTATAACATATCAACTCCATGCTGATGGGTCAGATTTTCCTCCAGAATTCACAAAGATGGGTTACATTTCCCTGTGCACTTCTTCTTTGCATGTGCCATCCTAAAAGGAACTATTTATTATTTGTCCTAAAACAAGTCTGATAAAAAGCATGAAGTAAACACACACCAAAAACTGCAAAACCTTTTAAAGAGAC
Source organism: Carlito syrichta (assembly GCF_000164805.1). Classification (NCBI taxonomy): domain Eukaryota; kingdom Metazoa; phylum Chordata; class Mammalia; order Primates; family Tarsiidae; genus Carlito; species Carlito syrichta. The sequence continues at coordinate 266,349 of NW_007249759.1, read as the reverse complement.
CAAACTAACCTTATATTTTATTAATTGCTATATTGAAACCATTTCCCCAATAAGTTGACAATTATACCCAGAAGGAAGTACAAAAAAAAACTTTAAAATTTTCAAAAAATAAGTAAGCTCTCAAAAGAATGTATAAGATTGAAATAATTTGGCCAACCATTCCCAGACTGTCATAAGATGTATTTTATTGTTCCTTTCTATCTCATATCCCAAATCAGACCTCTCCTCTTATTTTTCTTCATCGATGTACACCACCACACCTGGCAAGTCAGAGCAGCCACTGGCTTAGAAAGCACCTCACTCTCGCTGTAAATACACTCCTTCTGACAGCTTCCATTGGGTGGCTATTAGTACCCTCTCAATGGTGAGAGGGGACAGAGAAGGCAACAGTCTCCAAATATTTCTCTCCCTACTGCCTAACTTTCTGGGCTGCCCTTCCACAAGAACATCATCTACCCCACACAATAAATGGAATCTATCTTGGGCTTTATGAAACTTGGAGCTGATGGGAATCTCAGAAGTACTCTAGAAATGGCTTGGGATGGGAGTGGGAGAGAAGGAAGGAGAGCTTGCAGGAAACAAAGCAAACAGAGACCAAGACAGCAAAAGCTAGACAGTCCAAGAAAGAACATGATCTGCTTATTAAAAACAGACCCCCCAAAATTTTGCAATCTAAATTACAGAGTGGTATCTTATTAGAAAAGGAGGAGAGGTGATTTCATTTTTCCACTGAAACATGTTTACTTAATGTCTGTATTATTCATAAAAACTGTAATCACTGCATGATTTTAAGAGAGGGCTGACTGTGTCATCAGCTCCAACGTGTCAAATACTTCCTCCTCCCCCTCTCAACACCCAATATTCACCAAAAAACATCCTGAAAGGACATAAGATGGAGTCAATATAGCCAAAGAGCAGCCATTTTAACTTTAACATTGCTTAGCTTTGTCGTGTTTTTTCTAGCAGTTCACTTTAATTTACTCACTTCAAACAGTCATTCACCTTTGCTTTGTTAAAACCTGGTTGTGCAATGTGGTTCTTTGAGCTATGCCCACCATAGCTCCCTCCCCTACCTTGGGGAGGTGAATCTCCTCTCTCTTTCTCAATCTCTCTCTCTCTCTCTAATTTACTTTCTAAATAAACTAAATAGCCAAGGACAGAACTGATTTCTCAGAGGCAGCTATTTGATAATTGTTTTACAACTCCCTCCCCAGCTTGTTTTGTACTAATTAGCTTATCCATTCCAAGTATTTGCATAGAAACAAGTTAACCTAATCAGCCCTCCTGACCTTCTAACAAAGACCCCGTCAACATGGCAACAATCATGTGACTAATCCACCTATCTGCCAGCCATCTTTCACCTGTGTCAGTACCTATGCTTACTTGCCCTTCCTGATGAAGTGAAACAGACCACCACCCAATTACCCTAACAACCTGCCCCCCATCAAAGGGAAAGATTAAAAGCATTCAACTTCAAACAGCCATTCACCTTTGCTTTGTTAAAACCTGGTTGTGCGATGTGGTTCTTTGAGCTATGTCCACCATGTTTCCTAACTTTGGCTCCCTCCCCTACCTTGGGAAGGTGAATCTCCTCTCTCTTTCTCAATATCTCTCTCTTTCTCTCTAATTTACTTTCTAAATAAACTATATTTTCCAATCTAACTTCTGTGACATTCTTTGCACCTTTTACTTGGCACTGGATGGCACCCCCGCACCTCCCTCCCCACAGATCTGACCTAACACATTCCATGGTTTATTTTTTTCTAAGAAAGAGAAGGGGAAAACACCACACATTAAGTCTAAAACTGATATTGAGTTTCATAAACCCTGAGAGACTGATCGAAAATGTCCCTTCGCATCTAGACATTTGTCACTGGGTTCCACCCTCCCATCTGCATTTCCTGCCCCCCTTTTTAAGACCCATCAGTTTGCCCCAGGGCATGATAAGTAGTCTTCCTCACTCTTTACCTCCCCTTCCCTCACGGTGGTAATCTCACAGCCATTCCTGAAGATTTTTTTCTTGGATGGGGGATTTCAAGGAAGAATGTGGGATGAGGAAGGACAGGGAGAAGTCGACAGTGAATGAGTGCAGCCAGCAATAGATTGGGCCTGAGGTTAGACCTGGCACAGAATCATCTTCCTTCTAGCTGCTTTTGCAGTCAAGAAACTGGCTGGGGTGATAGGACCCCAGAGGACTAACAATGGGCCTTAAAGTGTGAAAAACAAGGGTGCTGGACCATTACAGATAACTTCTCCATTCCCCTCCTTCTCTGACATTTGAACATTCTAGGACATGGCCTTTCAAAGTTGGCTATTCAGTTTAGGAATTCCAGATTTAGCAAATGAGATACAATACACCCAGTTAAAATAGATGTTTAATAATAAGTATGTCAGCCGGGCTCGGTGGCTCAGCCTGTAATCCTGCACTTTGGAAGGCTGAGGTGAGTAGATTGCTTAGCCCGAAGGTTCAAGACCCGCCTGGGCAACTTGGTGAGACCTCATCTCTCCAATAAATCAAAAAATTAGCCGGGCGTAGTAGCGCACGCCTGTAGTTCCAGCTACTTGGAAGGCTGAGGCGGAAGGATCGCCGGAGCCCAGCAGGTTGAGGCTGCAGTGGCCAGGAGCGTGCCACTGCACTCCAGTCTGGGCGACGGAGTGAGACTCCAACTCAAAATAATAATAATAAGTATGTCCCATGCAATATTTGGAATATACTTATACTAAAAACATATTCATTATTTATCTGAAAATTCAACTGGGTGTCCTGATTTTATCTAGCAACTCTAATTTAAGTGGATAATTTATATATAATTATTCATATAATTATCATAAGCACCACTTACTGAACACTGACCACAACTAGGCCCTGGGATTTATGAGAATCATATCATTTGATGCCAACAGTCTTATAAAAGATGTAAAGAGAGGCTCTTAATTTTAAGGTCCAGTTCAATAAACCATCCGCTATCCTTTGAGCAATCAAGACAAGAAGCAAAAACTTGGAGAAATAGGTGTTTAATCTGATACCATGGAATCAGGAAGCGAGTCCATGTATTCACCCAAAAAACTCACTCTCCAACAGTGCTACTCATTCAGAATTTATATTCCATAGTCCCTCACACACTCCTGTGGCTACTCCCTTCACCAACTCTCAAAAATGAATTAACAAGACCTAAGGGCAGTTTCAGTAGGACCCAAAATCTAATCATGCTGATAGCTCCTTAAGGGGGAATAGGAAGTTGCAACAATCAAAGAAGCTACCTTGGTATGTTTAGATAAGCAATTTTGACCAAACATGAGAGGCATAAGAAACCAGAGCCTTTACCTATAACATAAGGAGTGAGGTGCTAAGACCAGGATACAAGTCCTGGCCCAGCAGGCTGCATGCTATTTACAGGTGATCATTTAGAAATCATTGCAAAATTGAAAATGCATCAGATATCTTTGGAACAATATGCACAGAACTCTATTTGCCTTTGGGAAGAACTGAGAATTAGAGGTGGAAGTGAAAATTACTCTTCACTACTTATCTTTTATCTGTACTATACACACATATGTAACTTTTTTTTAAAATTGAAATAAGACTCAATCCATAATATTGCAATATGCGATTTTGGTAAAGATTTTTACCAACTTTAGTGCTTCATTATTAAGAGTGGCAACATTATTATTATAAACATGTTGATTTTACTTCTTTGTTGGGGATACAGTACCTCCTCAGAGCATGGTCTCCAGTTACTCAGACTGCCAAACGCAGTCTGGATTTTCTATCCAAAGACCCTACCCAGTTAATTAAGGAGAAAATGCCCATGCTCCTCAAATGCTGATTTTTTCGTTAACTCCACCTCCTGCGTTTCTCCCTGAGACAGGCAGTAGCTTTTACTTGGTTGAATAACTTATTCCAGGGAGTGCTCTGTTTCCCAGACTGCCTGGGAGACAATAGCAGGAATTGTCCTCACAAGTCCTCAGACCCACTGGGCAGAGCCTTTGATCTGACCCTACTGACTTCAGGGAGTCTCATTAGTGGTTCCAATGTCAGAAGTCATATTCCCCCCAGTCCTAAAGGCCATGATACAAGACTAAGACCCATGGGCTTCAGCTCCAAACTTTTATGAATGAAAAGACATTTTTATGAAAATGGAATGCTCTGGTGACAAATTTAATTTCTCCTAGGTGGATTTCAACCTATCATTCCCAGTTCTCTCAGACACAGAAATCTGCATGCAGAGAAGAAATAATAATTTTGTTTTGTTTTTTTAAACTCTCTGCTTGGGACCCATTCTTCACAATTTTTGCAAATTCCCACTCTAATTCTTAAAAACTAGATTGTCAGCTTTGCAAGAGAAAGTAGGTCAAGGGAAACAAGTATTCTTTGAGGCACGGAGGTAGGTATTGTTTGGAGAACCTTTGGAGATGGGTCTTGTCACAGTGAGCAAGTCTGGTCCTGCATGCACACACCTCATCCAGCACTAGGAATCCCCTATGCACTCACAAATGCCTCTGATGCCACAGGCAAGCCTCCTCCACCATTAATTAGTAAAAATTAAATCCTACTGATAGAAAGGGAATATTCAATGATTGCAAAAGCACCAAATGGCAAGATGACAGTGAACTCCTCATGTATGTCATTTAGAGTAGAGAGGATGTCAGAAGAGAAAGGAAGATTAGCACTTTCCCTCAGGACAACTAAAATTGTGCAAAAAAGCAGAGAAATACAGACCTGATTGCATCAGCATTCAGGCTGATCTTATGATGTCACAGGCACCATTTGGGAAACATGGTTTCTTGCCTGCTCTGTCTCTGCTTCCTTGGGAAGTACAGGACTCATAGGAGAAAGGAAGCTATGTTCATATGTAAAATCAGGACCCTCCGAATGTCTCCATCCTCGTTACCATGCCTTACACTTTTCAGAGCTCTTACCATCACCCAACACATTACATATTCAAAGCTTGCAGTCTTTCCCAGCACACTGCAAGCTCCAGAAGAGAAGCTTTGTTTTGTTCACTGCAAAATTCTCAACTCTTAGAATAGTGCTGACACATAGTAGGTCACCAGGAAATATGTGTTAGATGAATGGACTCAAACTTTTATTGATTGGGCACTCAGCAGGACATGGGAATGTTGCTGAGTGATGTGGGTATAATTGATCAACGGATAAACAGAATGTGGTCGAGCCATACAATGGAATATTCTTCTGCCATCAAAAGGATGAAATAGCCGGGCTCGGTGGCTCAGCCTGTAATCCCGCGCTTTGGGAGGCTGAGGTGAGTGGATTGCATGAGCCCGCGGGTTTGAGACCCGCCTGGGCAACTTGGCGAGACCTCATCTCTACAATAAATCAAAAAATTAGCTGGGCGTGGTAGCGCGCGCCTGTAATTCCCGCTACTTGGAAGGCTGAGGCAGAAGGATCGCCAGAGCCCAGCAGGTCGAGGCTGCGGTGGCCGGGAGTGGCCACTGCACTCCAGTTTGAGTGACAGAGTGAAACTCCAACTCAAAAAAAAAAAAAAAAAGGATGAAGTACTGACACATACTACAACACAAATGAACCTCGAATGCATTGTGCTAAGTGAAAGAAGCAAACACAAAAAGCTGTGCATGGTATGCTTTCATTTAAATGAATTATGCAGAACAGCAAGGCCATAAAGATAGAAAGCAGATAAGTGGTTGCCAGGAGCTGGGCGATGTGAGAGTTGAAGAGGGTGAGAGGATGGAAGGTGACACCTAAAGAATATAAGGGTTTTAAGGGACCAGTGAAAATGTTCTAAAACTGTGGTAATGGTTACATACCTCTGAATAGACCCCAAAAATCATTGAACTATACATTTTAAATAAGTGAGTTGTAGCCGGGCTCGGTGGCTCAGCCTGTAATCCCGCGCCTTGGGAGGCTGAGGTGAGTGGATTGCCTGAGCCCACGGGTTCAAGACCCGCCTGGGCAACTTGGCGAGACCTCATCTCTAAAATAAATAAATAAATAAATAAAGCAGCTGGGTGTGGTAGTGCGCACCTGTAATTCCGGCTATTCGGAAGGTTGAGGTGGAAGGATTGCCGGAGCCCACCAGTCGAGGCTGTGGTGACCGGAAGCGACAACTGCACTCCAGTCTGGGTGACATAGTGAGACTCCAACTCAAAAAAAAAAAAAAAGGTGAGTTGTAAAATGTGTAAATTATATCTCAATAAAGCTGTTATAATAATAATAAATCCATCCTCATCATCACACCAAAACCCATAATCCTGCCTTTTTTTTTCTTGCCACCCATCAAATTGCCTTTTCCAGGAAAAGTATACTAATAAATGCTAATAATAACATATATCCTCAACTATTCTCCTTTTTTCTAAAGAAATCCTCAGAAAGCATCAGATAACTCTATATGGGCTCACTGCCACAGATGGGTCGCTTTTTTTTAACATCCTTCTCTTCATCTGCAGGATAGGAGCTGGACTAACCTCTCAAAGATAAGTATGATATGTTAGTACCTGACTGTTGTGGAAGGAGATGCAGAATATAAGTGCAAGACTTATCACCCTTAGAAAGCTAGACTTCCCGGGCCAGGGGAAGAGTTATCATTTTAGCAAGCAGAAAGTTTCATTTGATTTCTTTCTTTTTCTTTCTTTTTTTTTTTTTAGTCAGAGTCTCACTCTGACGCACCCAGGTTGGAGTGCAGCAGCACACTCACAGCCACTACAGCCTCCACCTTCTGCCTCAGCCTTCCAAGTAGTTGGAACCAAAGGCATACACCACCACGCCCGACTAATTTTTTTGGTTTATTGTAGAGACGAAGTCTCACCAAGTTGCCCAGGCTGATCTTGAACCCCTGAGCTGAAGCAACCCTCTTGCCTCCACCTTCCTAGGTGCTGGGATTACAGGTGTGAGCCACTGCGCCTGGCCTATAATTTCTAACCGACTTGAAGACCAAGTAATAAAATGTTGTCAACTATCACATTGCCAGCTGTTTTTAAAAGCAGTACAATAAAACCACCACATCTATCCTTTTTAAAGTTTTCAGGGGATTCTTAAAATGTAAACCCCTCAGAGATTTTCCAATTCTCTATGCTCTTCAGTCTCTCTATATCATTTGTAAATATCTAGCCAAGTTCCAAACAATCCAGAATCACATCTTCATATCATCTCTTGTTTTCTTACTCCCCAACCTATGATCTACAGACTTGGGCCACCCTCATCTCTCTTGGAGAGGACCCTGACAGAGTCGCAACCACTCTGCACTCTCAGAAAGTATCTTTGGGTCAAAATCAAAGAGCAATGCATTTTATTCTTCCTAAACAATAGCTTCTGGCTGTCTTCTTAGAACTACAAAGAAAGAAAGTGGTTGTACAGTGGAGATATAGATTTCTGTAACAAGGTCATTCAGTTTCAGTAACCTGCAGAATGTCATAGTCTTTAGCACTGAAAGGGAAAAGAAACTATTTTATTTTGTTTTCCTCTATGTTTGAATCAATAAAATAGCTTATTTTCTTTTTCTCCATAGACATTGGGAGTAATCAACAAAGTTGAAAAAGCTAGAGAGACCATCAGTTCCAAAACGTTCACATAGCTCATTCAGTGGTGAGTGCTCAGTAAAACAGATGGAGTCATGCTGAAGGCCGTGGAGCTGCAGAGAGCATGATTGTGTGTCTTCTCTGGTGTGAGCATTCCCGAGGGCCAACCATGGGCTCAGTTGTTTGCTAGGCACTGGACACATCACATGCTAAGGACCTGCTGTGCTCCGTTACGTTCATGGAGATGAACTGTGGTTTATGACGTATTCAAGACGCAGCCTCAGAACAAAGTTTCTCAACCTCAGCACTCCTGACACTTTGGGCCAGATAATTCTTTGTGGTTGAGGGCTGTCCAGGGCACTGTCGGATGTTTAGGAGCAGCCCTGGCCTCCACCCACTAGATACCAGAAGCCTCCTCAGTTGTGACAGCCAAAAGTGTCTCTGTCCCCTGCGGGGCAAAATCATACTGCATTCGAACTATAATGGGGTAAATGTGAAGTTCCAGAAGGGTTGAGAGCAGTGAAATTCAAGGAGTGGGGAGCAATATCCTCACTCCCCCGGGACCTTACTTTCTAAAGAGAAAAACAGTGAAGAAAAGAAAAGGGTTGTACTGAAAAAGCACAGGAACATAAAGAAATTTTAACAAGCTACTAAGGGCAGCAAGGGCAGGGAAGGTCAAGTTGTCAAGAGCATTAAGTGGTGCCAAGTCTATTGTCTGGTGTGGGTTTAGCTACCTCTTGGTGAGAATCCAGAGCCAGGAATGCAGAGATTCCTCCTGTGGGTGAGAGACTGGGCTGGGAAACTCTTAATCTTTCTTCCAATTCCAAGTTTGTTTAACATGACATTTTCTACCCTACCCAAACCAAGCCTTCATGCTACTGCAAGCTGGAAAGAGCCAGGTTTCAGACACAATGAGTCTCTGCCTGCATGGAGAAAGAGGCACATTCAAAGGTGAGCCCAGAGAGAGTGAAGTGAACAGGGGAAGACTTCAGAGAGTGTTCCAGGAGCAACCCCACTCCCCATGTGGCCGATGCCCAGGACCTCACAGAAACCGAGACCAGCCCAGCTCTCAGGAGGAGGAATGTCAAAATGACATGTCCAGTTTTACATTCAGTGCCTCGAATCCCTTCCTCACAACTAAAATGAAATGAGCTGAAAGAGGTGAGTCCTTGCATTCATCTTCAATTCACAAAGGAAAGGCAGAAAGAGCAAGAAAAATGTCTGCTCTCCTCCCAGGTCGCCTCCCAGGGCGGCTGAACAAATGCTTGGTGCACAAAGCCTCACGTTGGACTAGACGGGCAGTTTAAATCAATCCTGGGAACATGCAAGAGATCTGCATCTCTGATCTCCAGGGTAGTGAAATGAGGTGGTGAATGATAAGGGTATAATTTAGCCAGCTCGGTGAATAAATAATCATTGCAAATGAAGCAGTAGCACCAGGTAATTAAATTAATTTGTCTCATAGACATGATTCCCCAACTCTCCACTGACAAAGCTGCCTTTCTAGATTTGACTTTTACTCTTGGTTCTTCTTTCGATGCTGAAATTACTTCTTAGTTTCCTATTTTCAGAGGGTTCCTTTGGAAAGGGCATAAAGAATGATAGATAGACTCTCCACATTCACCTCATGCTGCCAGCCTCACCAGGCCCCATGAGTGGGATGCAGACACTGTCACAGTTCCATGTTTTCACACCTTCCCATTGACCCTTCAGATTTTCTTCTCTGCATCTGAGCTAAAACTGTAACTGGTTTAAAACTGTGAAGAAGACAGAAATAAAAAGACTACTTTTATAAATTAGAGTTTTAATATTATTAACATACACAGCATGTTCATAAAACCTCAAAGATCTACCAAAGATCTACCTTATGTGAAGATCAGGACAAAATTAGAATTTTTAAAAGTCTCTTTAAATAATCAAAAAAAAAAAAAAAAAAAAAAGACCAGAGGCTCAAAAAGGCCATAATTGGATTTTTTTTTTTTTCTCTCAAGACCTGGAAAGATACACTCAGTTAACAACAAAGCATGCTTCTCTGGAAAAAAGATTGCTACAGACTGCCAGGCAGACATTTAATTACAAGGCACAAATGTCTTCTGGTGTGTGAGCCACGGGACATTTGAGTCTGTTTGCCAATATTCCTCTTCAAATCAAAGATCACTTTCACAAGACAAGGCACTCAATATCTTTTATCAAGCTAATGACAGCTTATAAGCTATGATATATTTTTGCAGCTGGGTAGGACTATTTAGCATGAGGATGTGGGACCTATAAAGTACTGATTCAATAAAGAGACATTATAAATGCAGTATCTTGTCTACTAATGTGTCCTAAGTTTTCCGGAACAGTTGGTCTAATAGTACTATACAACAAGGATCAACTGTTTCACTTTTCAGAGGTGCATTAACCCAATTTGGACACTATGGAATGAACGCCTGAAAAATAATTCTCCAGTACATTAAACAGTCTCCAGGATCTAATAAAGTGAGCTTATTCGCCATTAGGATGTTATAGTGCCTGTTTTTGTCATTGCAATATGCCAGTCAGATTTTTTTAATGATACTGTGAACGTGAAAGGCATTTTTAAAGGGAAAGACCAGAAATATGTCCCCAAAATGCATTAACCTACTCTCCACCATCAATCACCCTCCTGGGTCTCTCAGTACATTTAAGAGAACGCGAGCCCCCACTCCCTACCCTCAATCCCCTTACCTTCCCCCAACCCCTCCCTACACTTATGGACATGTTCTTCCCTACCAATTTTCAAAATATTGCTTTCTGCTGGTTGGCTTTCCGCCTCTCTGCACTTCTTTTTCTCCTGCAGAGTATTAATTTGTTTTCCTTGTCCTGCTTTATAAAGGAAGGTGTTACTACCACAGCTTTGACCATAAACCTCCACCAGTCTCTCTCTGGGCTCTCTCTCTTTGCTCACTCCCTAGTTCGCTCAAACTGCCTCAACAACTCTTCTAAAAACTCATGACAGCTGTCCCCCAGGCCCTCCAGTTCTTAAACTAGATCTGTGAGAGCCTAGATCATCGTCTTCTCTCCAAGCAGCACCTCCAGGTTTCTTGATTTCTGCTCTACTTTCCCTCTCCCCCAGGCTCTCAACCACAAAACCCAACAGTGCACCTGGGCTTGGTTTCTCCTCTGAGATCCGTTTTTCAGCAAATTGGTCCTAGCTGTCCCCTCCTTGCTATTCCCATAGCCACTGCCCTGTGTTATCCCTAACCTGGTCTGCTTTTCCTTAGCTGGTCTTCCTGCCATCCTCACTAAGCCATCCCTGAAGGGCTGCATTTACACTCAAAGGCCAGCCAAGCAGTTAAGCCAGGACGATTGCCTGTGGTGTACAGGCTTACTCAGAGCTGCAAAACACCCCTGAATGCTCTCAGCAAGCATCCATTTTCTCCCTCTCAACTCTCTCCCCCACTCCCTCCAGGATTCAGGAACCTTCTAAATGAAAACTTCCTTCCCGGTCTTACCTCATACTAATCCTCTCTAAATCTGCACTAAAATATATTCTAAAATGGACAGTTTAATCTCTGCTTACTTTTCCCTTAACATGCCTCCTGAGCTTTCCTGCACACGCCATCCATCATCTGGGCAGGTGCCACTGCCACCCCCCCCCCAATCTTGAACCCACACATCATTCAAGGCTCAAAGCAGAGTGCTCTTATCCATGAAGCCTTTCCTGATCCTCCACCACAAGGCAAATGCTACTTCCCTAGGGGTTCTCATGCCATTTTTCCAGAACACCCAAGGGTTCTGTTTACTTATCTCTCAACCTCTACCAGTCAATGGCTTAAAGGAGAAGAGGAAGCTCGGGTTAGGTGTTTGGAAAGTGATGTTCAGTCAAACTAGGGCTCATTCAAAGAAACTCTCTGCCATTCTGAAGTCATCCCAGTTGTTTCTTCTTGGACCAAAAGTTCATGGAAAAGTGTCCAAAATGGACACCAGCCTGTCGAGAGGTGTGTATGCCCTGACCTAGCATGGAGTTGAAGTAACATTGAGTTTGCATCATTGTCTGACCTGTCTCCGCTCAGGGACTCATGACATGAACTGCTCTTTATCAATACAGAGAGTAAAATCTCTGCCTCTTAATTCTGAGAGTTGAGGTCTTTTGCTAACACTTTTTAAAAGTTTGTTTTACTTGACCACATTGATCAGGCATGTATTTTCTTCTGTAGTGAGCAGAATTGATCATATATGATATAAGCCACCTTTCTTTTTCCTATTTGTATGGGTAGTTTTTATTAATTTACAAATATATATATATTTGTGAAATGGGAAAATGTGTGTATGTGTGTAATAACCATTCAACGAAAATGTTCTCTGACCTTTCGCATAGTGAGCTTGTCATTCCACAGAGAAACCGAAAGTAGCCCCCGCTGGCTATGTCTGATTGCCTAACTAGCTTTCTCTACTTCTGTAAACCCTGCTGGCGCTGCGTGATTGTCTTGTTATCTAGGCTACTAGGATGCTGCTGGTGGGCATCGCCCTCTTTCAAAGAGTTGGCTGGTTTTTTTAAGAAATACCAAAGGCTTAAAAATATTGGCGGGCTTTGTCCTATTTGAATTCTGGCTGGCTTTGTACCGTTTGAATTTTGGCGGGCTTGTAGGTTTGGCAGGCTTTAGTCTATTTAAAGGTGACTCCTATTGCAAGGCGGGGCCCTCGTCTCAGAACTTGCATGCCTGACGAGTGGTCGCCAGTCAGCTGAGCTCTGGTTAATACACCTCTCCTTTGTTACTTGTAATTTCGTGTTGGCGTCTGTGATTTAAGTGCTCGGACCCTACTTCATATTGTGTGTGCCGAGAGTAAGAAAGAAAAATCTAAAAGAAAAGAAAACATAGGAACTCTCCAAAAAGAGAAGTTGTGATGCAAGTTTGCTTCTCAGTAAGGAACACCTAGTTTTTTAAATAAAAGAGAAAAAAAAACCTTAACAAGAAACCTTATTATGAGAATAAAGGAAGAATGACAAAGGGGTCATCTGAATTTTAGTTAATTTTAATCATGGGTACAACATTTTATTCATATCACCTACTCATGTTCATATGCTCAAAAGAAGAATTCAGTGACAGAAAACAAGCAAATTTATGCTGACCACTAAAAGGCTCAGGTTTTCCATTTGTTAAGGTGCAGTGTCGAAGTCCTGCCAAGCAATAAAGCTACTCAGATTCCAAGTAGAAGTGATGAGCACTAGACATACTGGATGTAAACAAACTCCTTTATCAAGTACATTTTAAACTCTGAGGAAACAAACATCTAACAATTTTATTGACTGCAGGACTTCTCAGAGCCTTTAAGTTGCCAGGGTCCATTGTGAATTATCAGGAGGTGGTCATGGTATGCAGCATTTTCTCAAACTCCTTTTATTCATCTCTGAGATCATCATAGGGATCCAAGTTTTATAAACACACTTGGGAAACCGTATACTTATCACAATCTTTGCAATGTCTACCCCGAGGGAAACATCAAGATTGTTCTGAGATTGGTAATTAACAGTGCTCTTCCAGTCTTAGGTCACACCCAGAGGAGTGAAAATGGTATGAGCAAAATATCCTGGTTCCATCAAGAATGTAAGGTAGACAGAAGTAGGAAAGGACCCTATTTTAAGGAGCAAGTTTTTCCCAAGGTAGAGATGTGTAACTTGTAGTACACAGAAAAGGATAGCGGTGGTAGAAGACAAAGAGGATAAAGAGAAGAGAAGAAAAAAGATAAGAAAGACACAGAAAGCAGTTGAGAAGGTGTTGGTAGTCCCTCCCCCAGCCCCAAAAGACTCTAGGAAGATTTTTCTGGCAGCTAAATTGCCCCTCACAGCAAGAGGATGCTTTGTACTTCCCATGTGCTCCCTTGCACTTCCTCACTGACCCTCAGGACCAGTCTCTGGGATCTGCATTAACCAGTTTCTTGTGGAGCTGAAGGAACTGGAGCCCAGTGAGATGAATGGGCAGCTAGAGACGACAGGTCAGCAGGTGTCTCAGCCAGGTCTCCAATACCTGCGTTCCGTCTCCAAATTCAGGCAGCCCGGCGATGGCAGGCCCTGATGTCCTCCCTCCTTTCCCTCCCTGAGCCGAGTCCTGGGCATACCCTAAGCTGTCAGAGCCTCTGCGACCCACCACATCTCACTGCCTACCCAAGTCTCAGAAGTGCCCAAGGAGAGGTCCCCTCGACCTACGGCATCTCCCCAACAAAGCCTGGGCTCCCACACCTCCTACTCTCAAAGCTCCTCCTCCAGGTTAAAGCCCAGAGCTCCTTGTGGTCTCCTAATGCCAAAACTCTCCGCCCTCTGGCTCATATTCTAAAGATGGAGAAAGAGTTAATCATGAGCATATCTACAGATATGGACTCTACACTCCATTCCTGCACTTCTAGAAAGCCATTATTACCCCTTGTGAGCCTTCTGTAGCCTGGCCCTGCACAAACTTGCTCCTTTGTCTTAACTAACACCTAACTCAACACAGTTTTTCAACTAGACCTTGCTGTTATTCTTTGAATGTTGGTGCTAAAGCAGGAGGTTTCACACTTCCAGACTTTAAGCTTTATTATAAGGCTACAATAATCAAAATAGCCTGGTACTGGTTTAAGAACAGGCATATAGGTCAATGGAACAGGATAGAGAGTCCAGAAGCAAAACCACAATTTCTCAACCAACTCCTCTTTGACAAAGCCTCCAACAACAACCACTGGAGAGAGGAGAACCTATTCAGTAAATGGTGCTGGGGAAACTGGCTGATCACATGCAGAAGATTGAAACAGGACCCCTATCTATCACTACACACAAAAATCAACTCCAAATGAATAAGACCTAAATGTAAAACCCCAAACTTTAAGAATTTTAGAAAATGCAGGAGACACCCTTACGGAAGTTGGAATAGGTAACAAATTCCTGATCAAAACCCCAGAAGCTCATGCCATAAGAGATAAGATAGACAAGTGGGACCTCATCAAACTGAAAAGCTTCCACAAAACAAAGGACATCAAGAGAGTGGGGAGACAGCCCATAGAATGGGAAAAAATGTTTGCCACTGCATCTCTGACAAAAGCCTGACATCCAGGATCTACAAGGAACCGAAATGTGCTGAAAGACAAAAAAAACCAAACAGCCCCATTAAAAAGTAGACAAAAGACATAAATAGACACTTCTCAGAAGAAGATACGAGCAGCCAACAGACACATGAAAAAATGCTCACCTTCACTAATCATCAGAGAAATGCCAAAAAAAAAAAAAATAGATGCTGGAAAGGATGCAGAGAAAAGGAATGCTTCTACATTGTTGGTGGGAATGCAAACTAGTTCAACCTCTATGGAAAACAGTGTGGCAATTCCTAAAAGAACTAGAAATGAACCTTTCATATGACCCAGCAATCTGGGAATATACCCAGTGGAACTCAAATCATTCTACAAAAAAGATACCTGCACACTCATGTTTATTGTATCACTATTCACAATAGCAAAAACATGGAACCCAGTCACACTGCCCATTGAAACTGGACTGGATAAGCAAAAAGCGGTACATATACACGATGGAATATTATGCAGCTGTAAAGAAGAACACAGTTATAGACTTCACAGCAACTTGGATCTATCACAGAAACAAAGAACTGAGTACCATACATTCTCACTCATAAGCAGACTCTGAACATTTACCGTAAGACTATAAGCAAGGTATCAGTAGTAGCCAGAAACTGCCAGGGGAGGGAGGGAAAGAGAAAGGCACATAACATTAATAAAGGTCCCTGATCTCAAACCAGGTGAAGTGGGAACCAAAGGTAGACCCAAATATTACCTGCACGATGACCATTTGTGTGCCCAATCCTGACTTGTACCCCACATCTTTAAAAGAAAATAAATTTTTAAAAAAGACAAACAAAAAAGAACTTAAATAACAATCACACACACACACAAAATGTTGGTGCTAGGACCAGATTGCTAGCCAAATTGTTTTTAAATTAGGCACTGAGGCTGAGGTGAGTGGATTGCCTGAGCCCGCAGGTTCGAGACCCGCCTGGGCAGGTGAGACCTCATCTCTACGATAAATCAAAAAATTAGCCAGCGTGGTAGCGCGCACCTGTAATTCCGGCTACTTGGAAGGCTGAGGTGGAAGGATCGCCGGAGCCCAGCAGGTCGAGGCTGCGGTGGCCGGGCGCGGCCACTGCACTCCAGTCTGGTTGACAGAGTGAGACTCTAACTCAAAAAAAAAAAAAAAAATCATTTCCTGGGTAAGCACTGATTTCAGGTAACACCAAGAGGATCACAACAAAAAGGCTTCAGTTAACAAAACATTTGTCTCTCGCCAGAAGCAAAACTGTTATGCAATGCCTGCCTTTAAAGAATAGATTCAAGACCTGGGCTTGGTGGCTTAGCCTGTGATCCCAGCACTCTGGGAGGCCGAGGCAAGTGGATTGCCTGAGCCCATGGGTTCGAGACCAGCCCAGGCAACTTGGCGAGACCTCATCTCTACAATAAATCAAAAATTAGCCGGGCATGGTAGCATGCGCCTGTAGTTCCGGTTACTTGGAAGGCTGAGGCGGAAGGATCGCCGGAGTCCAGCAGGTCGATCAAGGCTGCTGTGGCCAGGAGTATGCCACTGCACTCCAGTCTGGGCAACAGAGTGAGACTCCAACTAAAAAAAAAAAAAAAAGAATAGATTCATTCAGTCTATTATTTAGGCATATCAAGAATGGGCTAGAAATGTTCTCCATGGTCTAGGTGAGTGGTCTTCAATCCTGACTACATGTGAGATTGAGGGATGGACTATAAAATGCTGAGTTGCAGGCTCCACCCAGCCAGTGAAAGCAATGTCTAGGCAAACTAGTAGATTTTAAATTCATCTGATTTCAGTTCTCCAAGGAAACCTGTAGAGTTCATGATCATCAACCCTAAATCAAACAAAGCAGGTAAACACCTACAGGTCATATATATGGTGCTTAGTGTTATTTCCTAAATATCTGTCATGAACCCAGAGTCATGCCAAGTGCTATGGAGGAGTACAAATTAAAAATATTCCCCACTACAGGGACTGTGATCTTACTTGCAGAAAGACTTAAAGACACTGTCTCTGTCCCAAGAAGGGTAAAGTCTAATTTGGGCAGAATTGTGAATACTATAAAAATTCTCAAATAAAAATATCTCAAAGGTAAATTTAAAAAAAAGAAGAAAAAATTATTATTTGGAAAAATGTCTTCTTAGAAAAAAACTCCAATTATTACAAAAACAAATAAAAACTGCCTAATTTCTTTTTCTTCTCTGCATCAGTGATTCTACTCCTTGTTTTGTGATGCCCTAGAATGTTTTAAGTCATATAAAAGGGTGTCATAAACTAGCAACACAGAATGTAATTTCAGTTCATGTAAAGGCTTAGAATGAGTAGATCACCTAAGGTCCTTTTTAAAGATAGGCTCTGGAGATAGCAGAACAAAATGCAGCCACAAAATCAAACCAGCCACAATGATGTCAGCTCCAAAAATACTGTAAGCCTACTATTCTTTGATGATTAATGACCTATTCCACGGTGAGACCCAGGCTAGTGGGCAGCTTTCCTAAGGCCAGCGAAAGCCCACCACTCAGAAAGAAAAGCTTACACCATTGGCCTGTTATGAGATTACCAAAAGAGCTTCATGTGGCTTCCAAAGGAAGAGGTGAGCACTAATTGAGTGTGTTGAGATTCAAGTATTCATTTTGTCAGGGAAAGCAATCATTCATAATCTGTGACTTGCAAACATTCAGAAATCCTGATATGTCTGCACATTCACTTTTTAGGCTTAACAGTTTTATGTCTGAAAGTCTCTTAATGAAAATATTAATCACAGACTTTAAACTGATATTCATATTTCTGCACATGTGTGCATTAGTTTTCTTCCAGATGCTGCCATGCTTCTGGCTCCTGAGGTCTTGGGAATCTCTGGAAAGTCAGTCCTGAGCCAGGATGATAAGGGGACTGGCCTTTGTCTCAATGCCTTACACACACTGGTTTGAATTTGGATCTCAAGACTACACAAAAATAAGCCCCATTCCCCTTCCCTTAGAGGCACATTCCAGTTCCAAAAGTCAGATTAATGACGCACAGAATTGCAAATCACTTTGGCTTTTCCTACTTCGAATTCATTTTCTGTGATCCTATGTATAGAATGTGGAAACCAAGGATAATGCCTATTACGCACGTAACTGCTATCCTGGGGTCAAAGAGGTTCAAGTAATATCTGTCTTAAGATAACAAAGCACTGCTTTAAAATATGCAAACACATGGACATGTATGCACACGTGTAGACACACACATACACTTTAATGTCTTGGAGGCAAGTAGAACAGAAGCCAGGCAGTTTGCTAGTCAACCAGTTTTCATTTCCCCTGGCTCCATGCGCCCACATTTCTCCTGAATTACAAGGGACAAGAACTTGGCTTGCATTTCATACTTATCTAGCTGCTTTTATCTTGGAATTTAAAAGCAATTTAATCATCAATTAGGCTTCACAGCAGTGTTGAAATAACTTCTAAATTTTCTGAAGCCAGAACAAATGCAAGTTGTACCCCAAGATCATTTTTTGGGTGCCCTAAGCAAATTGATTTTATCTAAAACTTAAACTAAATTTTAAAAATATCTCAAAAGGATTGCACGCCCCCAAAATAACTGGAAAAAAAATTTTTTAAGGAGAAGCGCAGTAAGAGACAAAAACAAAAGTTGCCCTTCGAAGTCATATCTCCAAAGTTGAGGCTTTTTAAAAATAATATTGTTTACTTTTTTGGAATATACTTTAAAATTGTTATCTGAGATCCTAGACTATAGATCCTTTTCAGGCTGACAGTAGGAGTCCTGCTTATGAATCCAATATACAACCACAGCCACACCTGCTTTTATGTTTTAAGCATGAAAGTATTTTAACATCTACTCTGAATGCATTATTAACTAAGCAATGGAGAGGAGTACTCCTAGATTCAAAGACTTCCAAAGTGCATACAATCCACTGTATTGCCTTAAAAATCATGAAGAGCTTTTGTTTCATCATTTCAGTTCTTTGAGTTTCATATCATGGTTCTCAGGCATAAAGGCAATGCCCCTAGCAAAAATGAATGTTTGAGAAATTAATTCACAGGATGTCCTACTCTTGTTATGAGAAGATATTTTTTCTTATAATGATATGACACACTAATTCTTGGTTCCAATCATATTAAGTGTGCAACATCTTTAATCAAGTGGTGTGTGACTTTGCTACCCAAAATGTCATTATAAACTTGAAAGAGGCCCCTCAGATACCCACTAGTAGCTACTAAGTGAAGGACCACTTCAGAGCCTTATGCCAGAGGCCTCTGCTCTGGCTTCCCCACAGGCTCTGGTCATTTCATCTGCTGGTCCTTGCTTCGATCCAAGCTGGGCTTTTCATCGATGCACATCCCAAATGGTACTTGCCAGGAAAATGCAAGGGGAAAAAAATGCTTCTGCTCTCACCCTCCCTTTCTGGAACTTGGCCCACTTAGAATATTGCTTCCTGATCCTTCCAATAAGCTAAAACCCCAGAGGCACTTCACAATTACAAAAGATCAGAGGCATTCAGTTGGAACGTGTACATTGTGCATAAGATCCAACTGTCCTTTCTCATGGTCCCCATATTCCTAATATTACCCCAGTAAAAATGCAAATTGCCACATAATTTAATTTGCGCAAGATTCTTAAAAGTTTTTGTTCTTCCCCCTCCACCCTCGCCAAAAAGAAATAAAAACATTAAAGCCACTAAGAAATTTCAAGTTCAAATTGAATTCCTCTGAGCTAGGAGGTTTAGGAGACCTTGAGCAAGCAAGCAGTCATATATCCTTCACAGAGGTATTCAGGCAGGATCCAATTAGGTTGTCTTGTTCCATAGCCCCCACAGGACCTAGTTCTGTTCAGTATCATCAAGCCAGGAAATTACTAGGACGGCAAGATCAGTCTGTTTCCAAAATATTATTTCCCTAACATGTAAATACTGGCCAAGGAAGCTGATCACATCAACCAAGCAACAGGTTAGTTGCCCACCCTACCCCACCTCCTCCTAGCATATTCCTTTTAAGAAAATTTAGCTGAGTGTGCCAGGTAGATATGTACTAGGTAGGTTCCACATGAACTGGGCATTCCCTAAATATGTAGATTAACCCCCATCATAAAGCAAAAATGGCACCCAATAATTCAATACTTACCATGTATTTTATATGAGGGGAAGACCCAAAAAATAGAATTATTTTTTGGAGGGTTGGCCCTTAGAGTACAGGCTTCTTCCACCAGGTAAGTGTTCTAAGAACCTATCAGCATCAGTGTACCAGCTAGCGTTGTTGTGAGAAGCTGTGTTCAGCATCAGTGAATCTTTTTTTTTTTTTTTTTTGAGATTCTTTCAACACGTTCACCTATTTCATGATGGGTGATTTATGAGCACACCTGCCCACACCACCCTGAGTGTTCAACAGTTTTTGATCAAAAATAGCATGTCCCCTACCCTCCCTATTCACCCAATCTTACCCTGAGCAACTTTTGTTTGTTTGCTTCCCCAGATGAAAAAACTCGTCACAGGGAAACATTTTGTCAATAAGGAAGAGATGAGACAAAAAATGACAGAAGCACTAAAAGGCATCAAAATTCAAAAACTGTTTTGAGCAGTGGGAAAAGCATCTCGATTGTTGTATTGCATTAAATGGAGAGAACTTTGAAGGTGGCAAGTTTAAACATGTAAGAATAAATATACATTTTTTATAAATAAATTCTGGGGTTGTGGGGGGGACCTCCCTCATAAATAGTCTATCATTTTTTTCTTCATAACGATCCTGCAAGATTGATCCTATCATGAGCTCTCTTTCACAAATGTGGAAACTCAGGCCCAGAGAGGTCAAATAAGTTGCCCATGGTCACACAGCAATTAAGTAGGAACAGAACCAGGATTCAAACCCAGACCTCTTCAACCCCATGGTTCTGCACTAGGCATCTCCTCTGCCTCCCACAGTTCCTGATGTGCCCACAGTCATTCCCTGACTCTCCTCACACCCCCCTCAATGGCCTCACTACTTTCACGGCCTCTCTGAGTTCTTATATGTCTTCTTAACCTTTTCTGGGAGTAACCTAGGCTCTCCCCAGCTATCCAGATTCCATGGCTCAGGTGAGCTATTGTGCATCTCATCCTGTCCTAGGCCCCAGAATCCATCCTAACTGCCTTGCAGACAGTAGTTCCCACCAGTTCATCCAGGACTCTGGAAGCTCTGTCGTAATATTCCCTCACTAAATCTCTCACAGCATCCTGAAAAGGGTACAGATTTGTCCCTATTTTACTAGACATCAAAGATCGAAGAATGAAGTGACTTCCACAGGGCATGCAATTTATTTATTGGTAATTCCTGGATTTGACCCCAGGAGTTGGTATTGTAAAGCCTTGTTTTACTCATTATTCCTTGGTAACAGTAGCTCTCCCCAATTAGCTGTTGATTCCCTTCTCTCCACCACAAACTTTTCCATTTGTAGTAACTTCTAGTTCAGAAAAAAAGAAAAGTCTTCGAAAACAAGTTGCTCAGTTGTGGTAACACGCACCCTCAAAATTCCAGTGGCTTACCACAACAGAAGTTTAGTTCTCACTCCTGCCAAACCATGAGTCCAACCAGATCACTCTCCACGAAAACTGCCCGCCATGTGGAGGCTCAGTGTTGCCACCCCCACAGCAACCTATTTTTCCACAGATGACACATTAGGGTAAGAGTTAGGAACCATTTGAGAGCTATCACGATTTGAGAGGTAACATGAGAGATTTGAGGGGTAATAAGGTGATACAACTAAACAGTGGCACATTCAAGACCCAAATCCACGTGTATCACCTCTAAAATCTGAGTCCTTAACAACCACAACATTCTCAAGAGACTTGTATCTGTTTTACATGTCACGAAAATTCTTCATTAACAGTAGGCACTTACTACACATTGGCAGGCAGCTCTGCTGTTCTTGACTGACCACGTACGCTTATCTGGAGGTTGGCAGGCTGATTGCTGATCTAGGTCAGCCTCCCTTGGGATGACTACTTGGATAATTTGATTCTGTTCCACATGCCTCTCATCCTCCAGGAGACCAGCCCGGGCGCTTTTCATGGCAACAGCAGAATCAGAAGGGCAAGCGGGCCAGAAACAAGCCATGTGGCTGAACCTAGAATCAGGGGGGTGGGGGCAGGGGGGCACTGCAGTATTACATTGCAAGGAGAATGAGAATTTGGTGATTATTTCTGATTTTCTGAACCACAATTTCTGCTGCAACTATACAACTCTGTGATTGTAGCACGAAAGCAGTCATAGATAATAAGTAAACTGATCGGTGTGTCCCATAAAACTTTATTTAGAAAAACAGGCCACAAGCAAAATTTGCCTTGAGGGCTACAGTTTGCCAACCCCTGAATTAAGACCTCACTACACCCTCCACAGAGGTGTTCCTATTTCTGGAACTCTCTGGTTGTACATTCTTGATATTGTCACTTTTCTTCTCATTTGACCTTAATTTTTTTCTACTTTACAAAGTGAGAGGGCTTGAGTAATTTTTTAGAAGTATAAAATTCCATTCACAGTTCAGATTATATTATCATGTAAGCCAAAAGGTAAGTTCTGGGGTCTAGTTTAAGAGATTATTATCAGTCTATTAATAGACCAGTGTGTTTGTCCTTAGAATTATTGCTCACCTGCACAGGCTGAGATTCTGCCATTTTTATTTGAACAAGATTTGTCATGCAAAAGATGCTGATTAATAACAATATAATCTTAGCTCTATCAAAGACAAATAGATTTCTCCATCTATCCAGGTGGGAAGTCAGTCAGATATATGGAATAAAAAACAAACTGACACTTTTAATGACAAATGGGTAGCAAAGCTTTATTGATTAAGGTAATAAAAAATAAAATACTAAGGAATCAACACTGGGTGACATCATTGAAGGTTAAAAAGAAACATATAATTAACTGATCCAGGAAGATAAGCTATAGTTGAGGGACACTATAAAACCAGCAACAGGCATCCACAGGGAACACAGCATTTTACTGTCTATCATCATCTCTTCTATTGGCACCTCGATAGCATGTAATTCAGTGCACTGCAATAACACAAGAAGATATTTTTGCTTTTTTCCTCTCCATTAATCTTCCCTGCCAGGCTGTTGCCAGAATTACAAATAAGAATATTTATGTTAATAGCTACTGCAAAAGGAAAGTGCATGTGAGGTACTCTGCAACTCTCCATAAAACCAGGGCAACATGTAGAGATTTGCAGACATCAGGAGGGCAATTTTAGCCTCCAGAGGACATTTGGCAATGTATAAAGATATTTTTGATTGTCACAACTGGGAATTGCTATTAGCACCTAGTGGGGAAAGGCCAGGCATGATGTGAAACATCCTACAATGCACAGGAAGGATGCACACAACAAAAAATTATCTGGCCTAAAGTCTCAATGGTGTTGAGGTTGAAAATCCTGCTTTTCATATTTAAAAAAAAACATCAGCTGAGACTGACAGCAACTTTTCAATCACCAGAAACTCCAAATCATGATCATACATCACACCAAAGGGACATGTATTTTAGGCCACCCCCAAGGAATTTTATTTTGTAGCTTAGAAACATCTCAGGGCAGGTTTGTGGTGTCAAAAGATTCTGCAGGAGAAGTGCTAGAGGAACACACCATTCCAAAAAGACAGGACACAGATTCCAAAACCTGGCCCAGAAATGAAAAATTACCCCCAAATACTGAATAGCCCATTGGAATCAATATATTTGAGTATACTGAATAATAAAATTCCTTTACCCTGTGCATAGAAAATATATTTTTAGGGCTACATTGTGGGTATTTTCTAAGCTAAAAGCATAACATATATGGCAAAAGCCTTCATCTTATTTGAATTATGTCTTGACAATCACATGCTACATCAACTTTTACTGTAACTTGTCATGATGTATCTCCAAAAGGCTATAATTTATCAGTAGGTCAAAGAGCTGGAAAATTAATCTCTGTATAGCTAAATAGATCACTTCTGTTATCAAACTTGCTCAAATAATTTAGCATCATTGCTTACAATATATGCAGACTGAGATCATTTGTCACCTGGATTATTTCTAGAACCCACAGGCTTATTTTCTGAGCACTGCATGAAACTATGTGTGCTTGCACATGTGTAGACACTTATATGAACCCTCTGACCTGCTTTTACACACATAGTTTAAATAAGTGAAGGGAGCACTGAATTATTTCCTCAACTTCCTTTGAATTATCTTTCTGCACTGCATTGTCAGTCCACCTTGGTGTCATTTCCACTTCAATTCATTCCTAAACTGCCTCAGGTAATAGCCTTTTGCAAAAGCACGAGAGAGTGTTTAGTATTAAGTTTCATGGCCTGATAAAAAGTTCCCACAAATAAACCTTAGCCCTTCATGAGCTGCAAAAGAGCTTACCACTCCTCCTTCAGGGGCTCCCCAGAGCAGAAGTGTGCATCTTTGTAGATGAACAGAAACTGTGGAGTCCAGTCAAACCAGGTTAAAAATCCACCTTGACCACATCCTGCCTGTGACCTCGGGCAAATAGCACAAACTTGCTGATCCTTAGCCCCTCATATGGAAAGTGGATAAAACTACTTACCTCCCACTTGCACACCCGTATTCATAGCTGCATCACTCACAATAGCTAAAACCCGGAAGCAATCCAAATGTCCATCCACAGATGACTGGATAAACAAAATACAGCATATACCTTCAATGAAATATCATTCAGTCTTAAAAAGAAAGGAAATTCTGACACATGCTACAACATGGATGAAGGCTGAGGAAAATATGCTAAGTGAAATAAACCAGTCACAAAAAGACAAATGCCATATGAGTCCACTTACATTAGGGACCCAAAGTACTCAAATTCATAGAAATGGAAAAGAGGGTGGTGGTTACCAGGGGATAGGGAAGAATGGGGAGCTTTTGTTTAATGGGTATAGGGTTTTGGGTTTGCAAGATGAGAAAGTTCTGGAAATCTGTTGCAAAATAATGTAAATATACATTACTGACATAACTGAACTACACACCAAAAAATGATTAAGGTGGTAAATATTATGCTATGTGGTTTTTACAACAATTTTTAAAAGATGTATCTGCTAGAACTGTTATGAGGATGAAACAGGGTTATGTTGATAAACTGCTGAGCACAGAGTCCAGCACACAACCCTCTCTAAATGCCAGGTATCATTATTAGCTAAACAGCCTGATAACTATTCCATCAAGTCTATATTGGGCATGCATTTGGAGTCTGGCCCCGTGCTGGTGCCCAAGGCAGTACACATAAGAAAGACACGTTGTTCCATGAGGTTGTTCACAGTGGCACCAAGGAAACACACCTGCCCCAGGTGAAAGAGCAAGAGAACAAGGCAGAGGTGCTAAGTTCCATGGGCCAGACTAATGATCTGGAAATCAGGTAGAAATTTCAAGGATGCTAAATCATTGGGAAGCTCTTGGCCCAGCAGTTGGCCCAGAACAAGTACAAAAGAGTGTTGGCCACTGTTATTATCATCTGCTATAAATGATATCGGGACAAGGGCCTCCGCCATCACCGGGATTAAAGGTTCTCACCAAACGCCCACACTCCCAACCTCTTCTGTAAGGACAAGACCTCCTGTTCCTCATCTTTTATAGGAAATTGTTCCCTTCACTGTTGCCTGCTTGCCCCAAGTCTTTTTCATTACTTTTTGTTTTCTTTCTCTATGTTGCTTACACTCTCTTTTTCTTAGCCATTGGCTCTGTTTGGGAGTTATTTGATGTATTGCTTGCCAAACAGGCAAACCTATTCCTTTCCTCGCTAGATTTTATAATTTTACAAATGCTGGCAACAGTAACCACAAAAACCGTAAACTATCTCCAAGAAGTCTTTTAAATTCATTCAGATTGTTTCTGTAACATCTAAAAAACACATTGGCTTTTGATGTTATATCCTTTTATTTAAACATCACTTGTTTTTTGTTTGTTTGTTTTTTAACAAAAACCTTACCACTAAAGAAATGAAGCTGCCAGAACATAGGTCCCTAGGTATTAGATCTCCTTTTCAAATTCATAAAATGGCAACAATCATCAAAGTAATTCAACTTGCACCAAAAATGCTTTCATGGTTAGTTGTGCCATCACTAATATTGCCCACTGCCAAAGAGTCAATGCTGGGTCAGCCTCATTTGCTTCTTTGGCCTGGGAATTCTGGAAGCATAGAATGTTAGAGTTTGAATTAAACATAAAGATGACCCTGTTCAGTCCCACATTTAACACAAAGGAAACTGAGACTTACAAAGGGGATGCAAACTAAAAATGGCTGTACCAATTCATTACTGTGTCTGTCCACTAACCGTTGACCGATGCAGCACTGTCCAGTGGTCCCTGAGAGAAAAGTCAAAAGTCTTTTTCTATGGTTTCCATATTTCCAGAGTTTTCTCCTGAGAAACAACCCCTTCTTCTCAGGCAGACCTTTATCTACAACTTGAACTGAAGATTCTTTAAAAAAAAAAAAAATCCATTTGGCAAAAGCTTGCCTTTTCCTTCCAACATGACTGGGGAGTTCAAACTAAGAAAGATTTCTCACGCCCTAAATCCAGACTCACCAAGACCTCCCCCATCTCAACCCCACCTCACTCTCCAAAAGATCACCTTGTGTCCAAATTTCACACAAGGAGTTTTAATTTTAGCAAGCATTGTGTGATCCTTTTCTTGCAACTGACAAGAGGGTGAGTACTGGAACTGATTAGAGACTTTTCGGGTCACTGTGTGCTGGACCCAGTTTATATGCCACCCCAGACCTTCTACTCTCCTTCCCTGCCCATCCACTCCCCAACCCCTCTGCTTTCCAGAGCCATCCTAAGAGAGCTCAAGCCCACCTCCTCATTACAGAACCCTGGCTCCTACCAACACCACACTTGCCAACACCAATTAAGGCGACCTTCATGTGGCATCAATGGGCCAAGTCCACTCAGACTGCACCCTGACAGACTGGTACAAAACATCTTCCCTAGCTGCTCCCTGGAGGGAGCAGGAAACACAACCCAGGAGTGCTAACACCCTACAGTATGGACTTTGAACAATAAAATCAAGAAACAGGAAGGAACCCTCTGGTAAACTGTTACCCTGGGTCCTCACCATGAATGGTCTGAGATGCTGGGATTTTGTACCTCTGGTCCCATATGCTGTTTCCTTCCCAACTCTGACCACTTGGTAACACGTCACCTTGTCTTTCCTTTCCTTGTTTCCCTCTCTCAAATCCCATTTTCTCCCATGTTTGCTCTTTGGGTTCTCACCCTCAATAAAGCTTTAGTACAGAGATGGGTAAGCTTTCCCTGTAAATAGCCAGATAGTAAATATTTCCAGCTTTGCAGCCAAATTATCTTTGTCACAACAATCCAACTCTACCATTGTGGCACAAAAGCAATCATAGACACAGTTCATGAGTGGGCATGACCATTTTCCAATAAAACTTTATTCATGGGCATATACATTTGAATTTCATGTGTTATTCACATGTCACAAAGTACAGCCATACCTCAGAGATATTGTGGGTTCCAGACCATAAAGTTAGTCACATGAATTTTTGTTTCCCAGTGCATATAAAAGTTAGATTTGCACTATACCATAGTCTAAGTGTGTGATAGCATTATGTCTTTTAAAAAAACAATACAAATGTCTTGATTTAAAAGTATTTCAAAATACTAAAAAAAAAATACTGCTAAAAATGCTAACAATCACGTACTGAAAAGAAGAAAACAAACAACTCCATTATAAAATGGGCAAAAGATATGAACA
>NW_007249759.1:223976-238535 GCF_000164805.1 Carlito syrichta | reverse complement strand
AAAAAAAAAAAAAAAAAAAAAAAAAGACAACAATGAAGTTTGTAACTTGTGATGCTATTTGACAGTATTTTAATCACAGTAAAACTTCTTTCCAAACTGGAGTCAATCCTCTCAAACTCTGCCGCTGCTTTATCAACTAAGTTGATGTAATATTCTAAATCCTTTGTTGTCATTTCTACACATGGTCACAGCATCTTCACCAGAAGTAGTTTGCATCTTAAGAAACTACTTTTTTCCTCATCCATAAGAAGCGGCTCTTTACTTATTCCATTTTTATCATGAGATTGCAACAATTTGATCACATATTTAGGCTCCCTTCTAATTCTATTTATCTTGCTATTTGCACCACATCTTCAGTTCCACTGAAGTCTTGAACCCCTCCAAGTCATTCATGAGGGTTGGAACCAACTTCTTCCAAATCCTGTGAAAGTTGACATATTGACTCCTTCCATGAATCACAAATCTTGTTTTGTTTTGCTTTTAATTTTTATTTTTAAAATGGCTACAATTCAGGATTGGGTATACAAATGGTTATTGTACAGGTAAAGTTTGGGCCTCATGTTTGTCCCCACTCCATCTGGTTTGAGATCAGGTATGCTTATTGATGAGGTGTGCCCCCCTCCCTCCCCTGGCAGTTTTCCCTACTGCCAATCCCTTTCTTATAGTACTATGATAATTGTTCAGAGTGTGCTTATGAGTGAGAACATGTGGTACTCAGTTCTTTCTTTCTGAGACAGATCACTGAGTATTATAGACCCCTATATCCACCCAAGTTGCTGTGAAGAGCATAATTTTGTCATTCTTTCTGGCTGCATAATATTCCAATGTGTATATGTACCACATTTTTTTAATCCAGTCCATATTCGATGGGTAGCACAGTTGTTTTCATGTTTCTGCTATTGTGAATAATGCTGCAATAAACGTGTGTACACGCATCTTTTTCTTTTCCTTTCTTTTTCTTTTCTTTTCTTTTCTTTTCTTTTTTTTTTTTTTGAGTTGGATTCTCACTCTGTCGCCCAGGCTGGAGTGCAGTGGCACACTCACGGCCATCCCAGTGTCAACCTGCTGGGCTCCAGCAATCCTTCTGCCTCAGCCTTCCAAGTAGCTGGAGCTATAGGTGCGTGCTACCATGCCTGGCTAATTTTTTATTTATTGTAGAGACAAGGTCTCACCAAGTTGCCCAGGCTGGTCTTGAACCCGCGGGCTCAGGCAATCCACTCACCTTGGCCTCCCAAAGTGCTGGAATTACAGGCTAAGTCACTGAGCTGGCCACAGGTATCTTTTTCAGAAAGTGATTTGAGTTCCTCTAGGTGTATTCCCAGAAGGGGGATTGCTGGGGCACATGGAAGGGCAATTTTTAGATCTTTTAGGAATCACCACACTGTTTTCCACAGAGTTTGTACTAGTTTGCACTCTCACCAACAATGTAGAAATATTCCCTTTTTTGGCAATAGCGGAATACTGCCACGGTGGGGGTGGGGGCACAACATCAATAAGGGCACCTGATCTCAAACCAGGCAAAGTGAGGACCAAAGTGAGGCCCAAACTTTACCTGTATGATGTCCACTTGTATACCTAAGCCTCAACCCACATCTTTAAAATAAAATATTTTTAAAAAAGAAGTATTCCCTTTTCCCCGCATCCATTCCAGCATCTGTTTTTTCTGTGTCATTCATGATGGCCAAGCTAACTGGAGTAGGCGGTATCTCAGTGTGGTTTTAATTCGCATTTCATTGATGATTAGTGAGGCCGAGCACTTTTTCATTTATCTGTTGGCTGCTTGTATGTCTTCTTTTGAGAAGTGTCTATTCATATCTTTTGCCCATTTTTCTTTTTTTTTTTTTTTTTTGAGTTGGAGTCTCACTCTGTCGCCCAGACTGGAGGGCAGTGGCCGCTTCCGGCCACCGCAGCCTCGACCTGCTGGGCTCCGGCGATCCTTCCGCCTCAGCCTTCCAAGTAGCCGGAATTACAGGCATGCGCTACCACGCCCGGCTGATTTTTTGACTTATTGTAGAGATGAGGTCTTGCTGTCCAGGCAAGTCTTGAACCCACGGGCTCAGGCAATCCACTCACCTCAGCCTCCCAAAGGTGCAGGATTATAGGGTGAGACACCGAGCCCAGCTCTTTTGCCCATTTTTAAATAAGGCTGTTTATTTTTTTCTTTTTGGCACAATTGAGTTCCTTGTAGATCCTAGATGTTAGGCCTTTTCAGATATACAGTTGGCAAATATTTTTCCCATTCTGTGGGCTGTCTCCCCACTCTCAAGGTGGTTTCCTTTGCTTTGCAGAACCTTGTCAGTTTGATGAGGTTCCACTTGTCTATCTTATCTCTTATGGCATGGGCACTTGGGGTTTTGATCAGGAATTGGTTGCCAGCTCCAATTTCCATAGGGTATCTCATGCACTTTCTAAGGTTCTTATAGTTTGGAGTTTTACGTTTAGGTCTTTGATCCATTTAGAGTTGATTTTTGTGTATGGTGATAGGTAAAAGTCCTGTTTTAATCTTCTGCATGTGGTCAGTCAGTTTTCCCAGCACCATTTACTGAAAAAGTTCTATCCCCAGTGGTTGTTAGTGGAGACTTTGTCGAAGATGAGTTGGGTGAAAAATTGAGGTTTTGCTTCCAGAATTTCTATCCTGTTCCATTGGCTTGTATGCCTGTTCTTGTACCAATACCAGATTATTTTGATTATTGTAGACTTATAATAAAGTTTGAACTCTGTAAGTGTGATACCTCCTGCTTTGTTTCTTTTGCTGAAGATTGTTTAGGCTATTTGTGGTCATTTATGTTTCCATATAAATTTCTGTATTGTCATTTCCAGGTCTGAGAAGAATGATGCTGGTAATTTAATGGGTATTACATTAAATCTCTAGATTGCCTTGAGTAGAGTGAACATCTTAACAAGGCTGATTCTTCCAATCCATGAGCATGAAATATTTTTTCACTTGTTTGTGTCATCTTTGATTTCCTTGAGCAGTGTTTTATAGTTTTCGTTGTAAAGTTCTTTCACTTCTCTGGTTAGGAAGATGTCGAGGTATTTCATTTTGTTGTTGTTATTGTGAATGGAATTGTGCTTTTTGTTTGGTTCTCTGTCTGTTTGTTGTTGATTTTGTATCCTGAGACTCTGCAAAAGTCCTTTATCAGTACAAGAAGGTTTTAGACAGATTCTTTTGAATTTTCAAGGTACAGAAACATATCATTGGCAAAGAGGGATAACTTGACTTTCTCTTCTTCTATTTGGATACCCCTGATTTCCTTCTCTTGTCTGATTACTATAACGAGAACGTCCAACACTATGTTGAACAGGAAGAGTGAAAGTGGGCAGCCTTGCCTTGACCCAGTTTTCAGGGGAAATGCTTTCAATTTTTGTCCATTTATCAATATGTTGGTTGTGGGTTTATCATAGATGGCTCTTACTGTTTTGAAGTATGTTCCCTCCATGTTTAGGTGGTCAAGGGTTTTTATCAAGAAGGGATGCTGGATTTTATAAAAAGCTTTTTCTGCATCCAATGACATAATCATGTGATTCCTATTTTTACATCTGTCAATGTATTTAATTACATTTATAGTCTTACAGATGTTTAACTAGCCCTGTATCCCAGGAAGGAAGCCTACTTGGTCATGGTAGATGATTTTTGAGATGTGTTGCTGGATCTGTTTTGCTAGAATCTTGTTGAGCATTTTTGCATCTATGTTCATATGGGATACTGGCCTGCAGTTTTCTTTCTTTGTTGGCTCTTTACCAGGTTTGGGTATCAGTATGATGTTAGCTTCATAAAATGATTTGGAGACAGTTCTGTCTTTCTTGATTGCTTGGAATACTTCCAATAGGTTTGGTATCAGCTCCTCCTTATATGTTTTTGCAGAACTCCTCTGGAAAGGCATCTGGTCCAGGATTTTTTTTTTTTTTTTTTTGTAGGTAGTTTTCTTATGAAGGAGTCAATTTCCTGGGCTGTTATTTGTCTGTTTAATATCTCAATTTCTTCTTGTTTCAACCTTGGGAGGTTGTGTGATGTCAGAAGTTCCTCCATTTCATTTAGGTTTTCAAGTTTGTTTCCATACAGGTGTGCATAGTAATCTCTGATGGTTTTTTCTATTTCTCAGAGTCTGTTGTGATTTGATTTTTTGCATTTCTGATTGTGTTTATGTGGGTCTTTTCTCTCTTTTTCTTGGTCAATATGGCTAGGGGTCCATCAATCTTGCTTATCCTCTCAAAGAACCAGTTTTTGGTTTCTCTGGTTCTTTTTCTATGATATTTTTGTCTTCTATGTCCTGTTTTGGGGGTTTTTATTTTGGTAATCTGGATTCTTCTGCTGAAGTTAGGGTTTTGGTGGTCTTGTCTTTTTAGGTCCCTTAGGTGATTTGTTAGGTTTGTGAACTTTCCATTTTCTCAATATGTGTTCATAAAGAAACGAATTCATCTCTCAGTACTGCTTTCACAGCATCCCAAAGGTTTTGGTAAGATATGTCTTTATTTTCATTTGTTTCCAGAAATCTTTTAATTTCTGCTTTGATGTCCATGTTGACCTAGGAGTTGTTCAGCATCATGCTGTGTAGTTTCCATGTGTTTGTTGGTTTGGTGGTAGCTTTGTTGGTGTTAAAATTTATTTTTATTCCACTCTGGTCTGAGAAGATGTGTAGCACTATTTCAATCTTATGGAATTTGTTTATGCTTGATTTATGGCCAAGGATGTGATTGATCTCAGAGTACATTCCATGTGGTGATGATTAGAATATATATCTCATGGTTGTTGGATGGAGTGTTCTGTAGGTATCTATTAAGTCCATTTGGTCAAGAGTCAGTTAAAGTTCCAGATCGCCTTGTTGATTTTTTTTGCCTCGATGATCTATCTAGGGTTAATTGTGGGGTATTTAAGTCCCCAGCTATGATAGTGTTAGAGTCAATATCTTTTTTCGTTTACCTAGAAGTTGCTTTATAAAGGTTGGTGCTATTATATCGAGTGCATATATGTTTAGGATGGATATTTCTTTTTGATGGATTGATCCTTTTATCATCATGTAGTGACTGTACATGTCTTTTTTAATTTTTGAGAGCCTAAAGGATATTTAGCCTGATATTAATATCACAATCCCTGCTTTCTTTGTGTTCCATTTGCCTGAAAATTTGTTTTGTTTTCCATCCTCTTACTTTGAGTCTGTGGGTGTCCATTCTGATGAGATGAGTTTCCTGGACACAGCATATTGTCACATGATGTTCTTTTAATCCAGTTTGCCATTTTATGTCTTTTCAGTAGTGAATTTAGTCCATTCACATTTCGAGCAATCAATGAGATGTGAAAGTTTATCCCTGTCATAAGGTTCTTATAGGATGTATTGTTGTTTGTTGGTTGGTTCGTTGGTTGGTTGGTTGGTTTTCTGTTGATTTTGGAGTCAATATATGTGTGTGTTTTCAATCTTTTTCCTGCATTCTTAGGTACAGCATGGTAATGTTTTTTGGGTTTTTTTTTTTTTTCCTTTCTCCTGTGTTTAATACTTTCTTTAGTGTTTCTTATAGAGCTGGACTGGAAGTGGCATAAAGTCTTAGAGACTAAATTTCTTGGAAGAATTTGAATTCTTCATTGCTGATGAAGCCTAGCTTAGCTGGGTAGGAAATTCTTTGTTGGAATTGTTTATCTTTGAGAATTTTGAAGATTGCACTCCAGTCTCTTCTAGCTTGTAGTGTTTCTGTAGATAAGTCTGCTGCTATTCGAATTGGTCTTCCCTGGTAAGTAGTCTGACCTTTGTCTCTTGCTGCCCTTAGGATTTTTTCTTTTATACCTACTCTGTGTAGGCAAATTACTATGTGTCTAGGAGTTGGTCTTTTCATTTGATGTCTTGCAGGAGTTCTCTGAATCTCTTGTGTTTGAATGGTCATGTCTATGATGAGATGTGGGAAGTTTTCTTGGATAACTTCATGAAATGTTTGCTCCAGGGTGTTTTCTGTTTCTTTATCTTCCTGGAATGCCAATTAATCATAGATCAGCCTCTTGATGTAATTGCTCATCTCTTGGAGGCTTGCTCCATCTTTTAAAGATTATGTTCTATGTTTTTAACAGTTTGAGTTAATTCCATATTTTGGTCCTCTAGCTCTGAGATTCTTTCTTCTGCTTGGTTAATTGTGCTTTCCATGCTTGCCAGTTTTTTATTTATTTTGTTTAACATATTTTTAATTGCCATCATCTCATTTATCAATACCTTCATTGTTTACTCTTGTCTCTCCTCATTTCTATGCATTGTCTCTATTAATATCTTGATTTCTGAGTTTGTGGTTTGAGACCAGTTGTTCTGGGGGCTCTCGTTGTTTGAGTTCCAAAGTCTGTATTCTCAGGTGCTGTCTTCCCAGGAGTCTGTATGGGATTTGTGTTCTTCCTTCTTCATTTGTGATAGTATTCTGTTGCCCAGTGATGGGGAGTAGCTTTCACTTCTATTTGCTCAGTCCCCTATTCTTCCTTATGTATATCCTCTGGATTTTTTCAACTTTTAAGCCAGAGTAGGAATAAGAGGCTGTGCTTTTTGCAGTTTTGAGGTTTGATTAAGGTGTGATGGGGGGAGCTATGGTTTAGAAGCTATCTGCAGATCACAATATCTGCTGACAGGTGTGTGGGCCCCTTGGAACCCACTCCCCACCACCTTATAATCTGTCCATACAGTGGAGGCATATGTATGCCCCCTGAAAGCAAAATGAGATAAGAAAAAGGAAAAGAATGGATAAAGGAAGAAGGGAAATGAAAGGAAGATGAAGAGAGAAGAGAAGGAGAAAGAAAACAGACACACCAACTAATGAATAAACAAAAAAACAAAACAAAACAAAAACATACAAACAAACATACAAACAAACAAACCCCTGATGGTGCACTTGCCTTCAAAAATTCCCATATGCAAACAGAGACTAAAAAACACCTCCCAAAAAAATCAAAAACAAAACTAGTACAAAAACATAAACAAAAACAAAAATTAAAAAGCACTCCCTCTGTGGCAGTTTTTGGAACTTTAGGTTCCTTTCCCAAGCACCACCGCCACATCCGACCACAGCTACAGTAAGGAGCGGGCTTAGGTCTGCAGTCCCTCCCTTCCACTCTTGGCACAGGCTGGTTTGGTTGCTCTTAGTGAGGGTCAGATGCCCCATGGACTGCTGTGGGAAGAGGATGAATCAGATCCAGACTCACCCAACTCATCTGCTACCACTCTTGCTGCCAAGTCCCACATTCAGACCAGATGTGTCTGTTCCTGGTCCAGCATGGGGGTGGTGTCCCTCTGTGTCTGCTCCTGAAGTTTCCTCTCTGAGGCAGCAATGGCCAGTCCCAGAGCTGTGCAGAGATCAGCTGGGTCCCACGTTGGAGGCTGAACAGAGCCAGGGAGCCCAATGCAGTTCTCTACCCAGACCTGGGACAGAGAAAACAGTAGCAGTTTGTGTCTCCTTGTCACTGGTGGGGCTCAGCTCTAGATTTCCTTACCGTGACCTCGCATGGTTCCCATTGCTAGTGTTCAGCCTGCTGCGGCAGATGGGGGCATGGGCCAGGTGTCAGGTGCTGAGGAGCAGCTGACCTCTGCTGCCTCCTTCCAAGAGACCCCCTGAGAATAGTTGACAATCCTACACATCAGGGGCTCCACTCCAATCTCAGGGTAGTGGTGGGTTGCAGCCACCTCCAGAGGGGTACGTTGGGTGCTTGATCCCAAGTCTCCCCACAGACAGACTTTCACTCCCTCAGCTGCACTCACCCACTCACACAGACTGTCTTTATGGACACTCGCCCTTGCAGAGACTTTCACACTCCCACCAGTTCCATCACCATCTTGCCTCCTGGCTCGTCTCAGGTACCACAAATGGTGTTAATAGCATCTAGAATGGTACATCCTTTCCAGAGGTTTTCAGTTAAGTTTGCTCAGCTCCATCAGAGGAATCACTATCTACAGCAGCTTTTAGCTTTACAAAATGTCTTTCTTAAATTATAAGACTTGAAAGTCGAAATTACTCTTTGATTCATGGGCTAAGAATGGATGTTGTGTTAGCATGTATGAAATAACATTCAGTTCCTTGTACATCTCTATCAGAGCACTTGGGTGACTAAGTGCATTGTCAATGAGCACTAATATCTTGACAGAAATCTTTTTTCAAAGCAGTATGTCTCAACAGTGTACTTAAAATATTCAGTAACCATGTGGTAAACAGATGTGCTGCCATCCAGGCCTTGTTGTTCCATTAACAGAGCACAGGCAGAATAGATTTAGCATAATTCTCAAGGGCCCTGGGATTTTCAAAATGGTAGATGGTCATTGGTTTCAACTCAAAATCACCAGTCTCGTGAGCCCCTAAAAAAAGAGTCAGCCTGTCCTTTGAAGCTTTGAAGCTAAGCATTGACTTCTTCTCTAGTTATGAAAGTCCTAGCTGGCATCTTCTTCCGATAGAAAGCTGTTTCATCTACATTGAAAACGTCTTGTTTGGTGTAGCCACCTTCATCAGTGACTTTAGCTAGACCTTCTGAACAATTGGCTGCAGCTTCTCTGTCAGCACTTACTGCTTCACTTTGCACTTTTATGTTAAAGAAATGACTTCTTTCCTTAAACCTCAAGAACCAATCTCTGCTAGCTTACAACTTTTCTTTTGCAGCTTCCTTACCTCTTTCTGCCTTCAGTGTTAGCTTTGTTCTAGATTAGGCTTTGGCTTAATAGAATGTTGTAGCTGGCTTGATCTTCTATCCAGACCACTGAAACTTTCTCCAAACAGCAAAAAGGCTGTTTCACTTTCTTATCATTTGTATGTTCACTGAAGTAGCACTTTTAATTTCCTTCAAAAAGTTTTTCTTTGCATTTACAACTTGGCTAGCCATTTGGGCACAAGAGGACTACTTTCAGTCTATCTGGTCTTTCAACATGACTTCCTCACTAAGTAGCACTTTTAATTTCCTTCAAAAAGTTTTTCTTTGCATTTACAACTTGGCTAGCCATTTTGACACAAGAGGACTACTTTCAGCCTATCTGGTCTTTCAACAAGACTTCCTCACTAAGTAGCACTTTTAATTTCCTTCAAAAAGTTTTTCTTTGCATTTACAACTTGGCTAGCCATTTTGACACAAGAGGACTACTTTCAGCCTATCTGGTCTTTCAACATGACTTCCTCATTTCTAGCCTTTTATTTAAAGTGGCAGATATGTGACTTCTTTCACTTGAACACTTAGAGTTCGTAATAAGGTTATTAATTGGCCTAATTTTAATATTGTATCATGGGCAACAGGGAGGCCCAAAGAGAAGGAGACGCGTGTGAGAAGAGTCAGTCGATGGAGCAACGAGAACACACACAACATTTATAGGTTAAGTCTGCTATCTTCTATGGGCACAGTTTGAGGCATCCCAAAACAGTTACAATAGTAACATCAAAGATCACTGTGAAAAAGCACCTTAACAGATATGATAATAATGAAATATTTCAGTCTTGAAATATTGCAAGAATTACCTGAATGTGATACAGAGACAAAAAGTGAGCACATGCTGTTGGGAAAGTGGCACCAATAGACTTGCTCAATGCAGGGCTGTGACAAACTTTCAATTTGTGCAAAACACAATATCTACAAAGAGCAATAAAATGAAGCACAATTGAATGAGATATGCCTGTCTTATTCTTCTTATGTTTTTTTTTAGCCATTTAAAAATGGAAAAATTTTTATTCATAAGCGGACCCTAAACATTTACCATAATACTATAAGAAGGGGATTGGCAGTAGCCAGAAACTGCCAAGGGGAGGGGGCAGCACATAACATTAATAAGGGTAGCTGATCACAAACCAGGCAAAGTGGGGACTAAAGGTAGGCCCAAATTTTACCTGTATGATGACTACCAGTATACCTAATCCTGAATTGTACCACACATCTTTAAAATAAAATAAATAAGAACACTGCAACATAGGCAACATTGCAAACTCCCAACTCAATTTTTAAAAAAAAATTTTAACTTAAAAATAAAAAACAAAAATGAAAAACCATTCTTAGCTCATGGTCCAAATAAAACAGGCAGTGAGCTAACTTTAGTCTGTAAGTCATAGTTTGCAAACCCATGATTTCAGTCACTGAGTTGTTGGGTTTCTTGGCTCACGGCCTATAAAAAAACAGGTGACACAGGTCAAAGTTAACCAGCCCTTGCTTTAGGATATAAGCTTTGCTTCAGGCCTGTTTTCTAGAAACCCCGGGCTAAGACATACCACAGCTCAACACAATCCTTATATGAATATTTTTAAGAACAGTAAATTTTTTTAAAGTGTTCTTGGTAATTCTCTGAACTGAACCAGTGGCCTGAGTTACTGGCAGATCATATCAAGAAAGCCAACGTCTTGCTTCCTCCCTGTAGTTGTCCTAATCAGTGAAGCTCAGGGATACAGAGGCTGGTCACCACAGTTCCTGCTGTGTCAAATACTACCTTCTGTTCCCACTTATCTTTCTGTAGGCATAATTCTTTACTCTTCTTTAAGGTCAAGAAACATAGGTTAAACTGCTTTGAATCCTCTACTGATGCTTCCTGCACAGTGACTATTTATTGTTCAATAAATATATGTCAATTCTTTATGAGAGTAGGAGCAAGAAGACAGACTTTTACGATGGAATTAAATTTCCTTTATCAGGGCTGCCTAAAGAAAGAAGAGGTGACCCTGGGGAGACATGAATTTCTCATATATTAGGTATCCAAGAGCATCTGTAAGACCACCAGGCAAAGATGCTAAAATTCACACCTCAGGTGGAGAGAGTTACACTTCATTCCAGGACCCTAGAGTCAGTGACTTTCCAGATGAGGCAAAGGCAGGAGAATCAGCAGTCAGAGGTACAAGAGAAGGAAGGCAAGAACACTGTTAGAATGTCCACTGTGGGCCAGACACTGTACCAAGTGCCTCATAAATTAATAATAATAACAAATAATATGTATTGACCTTACAATATGCCAAGAACTTTGACAATCCAGTCCAAGGCCACCCAGCTGGAAAATAAAACAAGAACTAAACTCAGTCAACTAACGCCAAAGGCAGTGAGTTACCCCACTCACTCTTTTCTCCTTGAGTGGGAACTGGGGTCATATTATGAAGTCCTTCCAAGTCTTAATGAGACCATATTGTCTGACTACTATAAGTGAAACTTGAAAGAACTTAGGCGCCAGTGACAACTCCACACACGTTAAAGACCAAGAGATTTATTAAAGTGGCAGCTACAGGGGAAAAGGAAAAGGGTCTGTAACTGTGGGGTAGAGGAGGGAGAGAGAGAGGGAGAGCGCGAGAGAGGGCTGTATTTATGGGCTTGGCAGGGGCTGGCCAGTGCCATGCTTGGGCCTGGCAGGGGCTGGCCAGTGCAGTGCTTGGGTTTCATTGGAGGAGACTATGAGGTAGTATTCCTATAGGGAGAAGTTATTCGCGCACAGGTTTAAACTTTCCGCGCGCGAAGCTGTGCTTAGGGCCTTTGTTGTCTTTGTTTGGTTCTATATAGTGTTTAGCGCCATCTCGGGAGACGCCCTTCTGACTGTTCCCTGCGCCCTTCAAAACTTACAATCATGTCTTTTTTTTTTTTTTTTACTAAATTGCGGTCCACTGTGACGTTTGTGCTCTCAAAAAGAACATTTCGAAGAATCAAACTACTCCTCAATTTAAAAAAATTAAAAAATGCCGAGACTCACAGTTGATACAGAACATGGAATCACCTCAGGGAACGAGGAACAGCTCATAACAATCTTGCATCATAGCACACCACTAATTAAGGATGCCTAAATGGCAGTTTGTACCTCAGGGGGCTGCCACAGGTAAGCACCATAGCATTCCACTGAGCTTGGAAATAAGCACTTTGTCGTTAACCTGATGTATAATTTATTTAGGCATATAGGTGTCTCCTCCCTTTCCAAAAAGAGCAAGAACCAATATGGAGCCCCAGCTGTGCATCCCAGCCCCTCCACAGAGAAACACAATTCCCCTAAAGATCTTTAGTTTTAACCCAGAGCCCACTTTAATTCATCAACCCAAACTTGGATGAGCTCTTCAGACCTCCTGCCAACACAGAACTGATATGCTGCTTAGGGGTACCTGGGGACAGAGCTATTACTTCTGCCATCACTCAGTCTGATGCATTTTAACCAGCCACATTAGCCCAGTGGGCACAAACAAGGCCTTGTGATTTGCCCACCTGCAGAAGCAGCCAGATTCAGGGATACAAAAACAGGCCAAGGCCACACCCGGGGTTATTTGGTTTCCTGAGGCCCCAAGACTCTTCCTACACTCACAGGCTCAAGGTCTCCTCACCATCTGAGCCTCGCTTGCCTTGCTGTTGTCTGGGAGCAACACAAGGTGCAAGCCCTAGGAGCCTCTCTCTGCATTCCCAGGTCTGCAGCAAAACGACACCGAAGGAGGCATAATGAGGTAGCTTCTCCTCAGCATTAGCTCAGATTACTGTGGAGACCCAAGCTCAGCTCTGGCAGCGCATCCATCTTGTCACCTCCTCAGAAGCAAGCATCTGCTCTACTCCCCGGGGCTCCACCAGCTCAACTCTCATCCCACGATCGCCTCCATTTATGCCACTCTCCAAGGCTCACATTAAAAACTCCCTGGAGAAAGGATTTGATTTGTCAGCCAGTCATCTTCCAACAAGTCGTGTCCTGTTGGCCCGAGTTCTTAAGCCCAGTCACTTGAAAGACCTCTAACGGTACATACTGGTTCTTTTCTTTACTTTTAGCTCCAAACCCCACTCCCACTTCCTTCCTCCCCAGCACCACCATAGGCAACCAATCTAACGTACTCAACATGCATCTCTTTGTTTGTGTCCTTGCAAAATGAGTATCATGATCATGTGTGCATTTTCATAGAAGCACACTATGTTCATGTTATAGATATCAATCTGTTTTCTTAAATCTTAGTTCTTTTATCTTCCAGGGTCAAGTTCTACTTCCTTCATGTGATAAAAGTTATGGATAACGTGATAAGTTAAGGATACACTTACCAGAAAAGCATAATGAAAGGAAATAGTAAATTTGTACATAATTTCAGGGTGTTCACACATGATGCTAAAAAGCATCTGTGGACCCCTGAGAATCAGGGAGCCGGGAGGAACTCTTATCAGAGGTACTGGCCTTTGGCTAGGGATTGAAGGCCTGGTCTAATCAGTAGTAGTGAGGGAAATAAGGTCACATAACACAAAGGGAAAACATGCACACAAAGATCTTCCTGTGACCCAAATTCTCAAGGGGGGAGGTGTGGCCCTGGAAGCCATTCGGGGTCTAATCGACCTCCCTTCTGACTGCTTCTCAAACAAAGGAATTGAATATTATAATAACCCATGTATTATTTCCATTCTGAAATGCCCTCTCAGCTCCTCGCCTCTTATTCAAACCTATCACCTTCAAAATTCAGAGTCCTCCCAGAGGAAACTCTTCTTATCTTTACAATATGTTTTATCCATACTTGCTGGACATACAATTTCAGTTTTGTTGCCATGATCTTAGAAAGAGCTCTGAACACTTTTCTTAAGTTAAGGTTTACCCTTACCATCAGGTTGTAAACGCACTGAAGACAGGAACCAGTCTGATATGTAGGTGAAAAGGTAGAGAATATTATTCATCTAAATTTCAAAGTAGCAGAGGGATAGAAGCTGATTTCCATAAGAAAGATGAGGAGAACTGGACCCAATTTTCAGTATGCTTTGGTCAGTGGGAAGGTCTTCTATCAAGACATGGGTATATAACAAACTACCACAGAACTCAGTGTCTTAAAACCATCTTTATTATTACCTCTCATGGTCCTGTGTATCAACAGGATTTAGCAGGTCTGCTCTCACCTGGGGTCTCTTATAGTGTGGCAATCAGATGTTGACTGAGTCTGGAGTTTGTTGAGGGCTCAGTATGACAGTGCTAAAGATTACTTCTCCTCACACAGGCTACTCAGGCACCTCCCTGTCTCTTTACAAAACTTGGGGTTCTTCAGAGAATATGATCTCGGGGTAGTTAGACTTTTTTTTTAAATCATATTTTTTATTTTAAAACTGTGGGGTACAGTTAAGGGTTAGGTATACAAATATCGTGCAGGCACCCTTGTTGATAAGGGGTGTCTCCCCATCCCCAGACAGATATTGACTATTGTTAATCCCAGCTCCCTTCCCCTCCCTATCCCCCTAGACTTCTTACCTGACAGCTGGTATCTAATTTTCCTAAGACTGCCATAATAAATTGCTACAAAATGGATACCTTAAAACAAGAAAATTTTATTCTTTCACAGTTCAGAAGATCATAAATCTGAAATCAAGGACTTAGCAGGGTTGGCTCCTTCTGGTGACCCTGAAAGAAAAGTCTTCCTTGTCTTTTCTTAGCTTCCCATGACTGCCAGCAATTCTTGACATTCTGTGGCCTGTAGGTGTTTTGCTCAAATCTCTGCCTCCCTCTTTTCATTTTTTCTATTTTTTGAGTTGGGCTCTCACGCTGTCGCCCAGGCTGGAGGGTAGTGGCTGCTCCCGGCCACCGCAGCCTCAGTGGGCTCCGGCGGTCCTTCCGCCTCAGCCTTCCAAGTAGCTAGAACTACAGGCGCAGGGTGCCACGCTCGGCTTTTTTTTTT
>NW_007249759.1:201945-223956 GCF_000164805.1 Carlito syrichta | reverse complement strand
CAGGCTGAGCCACCGAGCCCGGCTTCTGCCTCCATCTTGACATGGCTTTGTGTCTCTCTGTGTCCCCTCCTTTTATAAGGACACCTGTCATTGGATTTAGGGCCCATTCTAACTAAACTCAGGACGATTTCAATACAATATAGTCGGCCAATTACTTCTGCAAAGACCCTATGTCCAAGTAAGGTCACATTCTGAAGTTTCGGGTAGATAGAAATTTCTGAGGGACACTATTTAATCCACTATAGCTGGCTTCCCTCTGAACAATAATTCCAAGAAACCAAGGCAGAAGCCGCAAGACTATGTCTGACCCAGCCTCAGAAGCAATGCAGCATCATTTCTATTGGCTAGTTTGGATTCTGGAGAAAGGGCCACACAAGGTATGAATACCATGTTTCATGGTACCTTGGTACCGTCTTTAAAAACCAGCATCTATGAAAAGACAAGGTAAAGGAGGAAATAACTAGAGGGACAGAAGACAGAGAAGACGTAGACAAAAGTGAAAGAGAGAGAGAGATTCTTAGGACTGCTGTGGTAGGAAACATTGGGACAAGAGAAGAAATGCATGCACTGAAATTCCAGGAAAGGTTTGAGGGTAGAAGGGAGGATAACAATCTTGTCCTCTACCTATCTTAGTTTCTCCTGCTGTCCTCCTGTAAATTAGATTAACAAAAGACAGATTAACAAGAGAAAAATAAACAAGTTAATTAATATGTGCATTGTGCAGCCAGACCTCATCTCTACATAAAATCAAAAATCAGCCAGGCGTGGTAGCGCGTACCTGTAATTCTGGCTACTTGGAAGGCTGAGGTGGAAGGATCGCCAGAGCCCAGTGGGTCGAGGCTGCAGTGGCCAGGAGCGGCCACTGCACTCCAGTCTGGGTGACGGAGTGAGACTCCAACTCAAAAAGAAAAAAGAAAAAAAATATGTGCATTGCACTTTTACAAAACCCAGAGAGATTCAAAGGGGCAGTTAAGACTTGGGCTTATATAGCATCTCAGCAAAGAACAATACATTTTTAGAGAAGTGGCAAGAAAAAGGAAAAGAACTTTGAGTTACTAGAAGTGGCAAATCATGGAAAGGCAAATATAAGGGGAAACTACAGTAAGTACCCTACCTAAGAACCTTCAAGTTGCGAGCTTTCAAAATGTGAACATGCATTTGCACATCCAATCACATAAGTTAGTTCACATGTCTGGCATACATTGTCATGTACTGTACTGTTAAGACTGTTAAGACTAAAAATGTCTTATTTTTTAATGTTTGTTTTTATATATCATATTATTTGTGTGAAAACTATTATAAACCTGTTATACCTATAGTACAGTACTATATAGCCGATTGTGTTAGTTAGGTACCTAGGCTAATTTTGTTGGACTTAAGAACACTATCTCAGAATGGAATTCGTTCAGATGTGGGGAACTTACTGTAATGTATGATAAGAGCTGGCTAGCCGTACTCGGGGGCTCAGCCTGTAATTCCACGCCTTTGGGAGACTGAGGTGAGTGGATTGCCTGATCCCACGGGTTCAAGACCCGCCTAGGCAA
This sequence comes from Carlito syrichta, assembly GCF_000164805.1. NCBI lineage: Eukaryota > Metazoa > Chordata > Mammalia > Primates > Tarsiidae > Carlito > Carlito syrichta. Next base: position 222,412 of record NW_007249759.1, on the reverse strand, counting down.
TTTGGCGAGACCTCATCTCTACAATAAATAAATTAAAAAAAAAAAAAAAATGAGCCGGGCGTGGTAGTGCACGCCTGTAGTTCCAGCTACTTGGAAGGCGAGGCTGAAGGATCGCCAGAGCCCAGCAGGTTGAGGCTGTGGTGGCCAGGAGAGGCCACTGAACTCCAGTCTGGGTGACAGAGTGAGACTCCAACTCAAAAAATTAAAAAGCTGGGCTCAGTAGCTCAGCCTGTAATCCCACGCCTGGGCAGGCGAGACTTCATCTCTATAATAAATCAAAAAAATCAGCCGGGTGTGGTAGCGCATGCCTGTAATTCTGACTACTTGGAAGGCTGAGGCGGAAGGATCGCCGGAGCCCAGCAGGTAGAGGTTGCGGTGGCTGGGAGCGGCCACTGCACTCCAGCCTTGGCGACAGAGTGAGACTCCAACTCAAAAAAAAAAAAAAGAGCTGGCTAAAGTTTGTTACATAGATTCCTCTTTGTCTCCAGGTTGATAGGATTCTAGAGTTACCTCAGGTGATTAACTTTTGGGAGATGTCTTTACAAATTTATATCCTGCTTTTAGGCAAATAGGGGGAGGGCAGAGAGTTCCTTTTTGTGTTTACTTTGTCTCAACTGCCTTCAGCTCAAAATAATCCTTATGCCAAAGTGGCATGTTTGGGGTGGCATATTCTGCTAACCTAAAGGGAACACAGAGAGCTTTTCAGGAGCCACCGTCTGGTAAATAGAAAGATTATGAGTTCAGAAACAAAAAACTGAGTATCACATGTTCTCACTCATAAGCAAACCTTGAACAATTATCCTAATACTATATAAGAAAAGGATTGAGCTGGGCTCGGTGGCTCAGCCTGTAATCCTGCGCCTTTGGGAGGCTGAGGTGAGTGAATTGCCTGAGCCCACGGGTTCGAGACCCGCCTGGGCAGCGAGACCTCATCTCAACAATAAATCAAAAAATCAGCCAGGCGTGGTAGCACATGCCTGTAATTCCGGCTACTGGGAAGGCTGAGGCGGAAGGATTGCCGGAGCCCAGCAGGTCGAGGTTGCGGTGGCCAGGAGCGGCCACTGCACCCCAGTATGGGCGACAGAGTGAGACTCCAACTCAAAAAAAAAAAAAAAAGAAAAGAAAAGGATTGGCAGTAGCGGGAAACTGCAGGAGGGTGGAGGGGCAGAGAGACAGGATTGGCAGTAGTAGGAATCTGCCTGGGAAAGAGAGGGCACACCTCATCAACTAGGGTACCTGCATAATGAACATTTGTATACCTAACCCTGAATTGTACCTCACATCTTTAAAATAAAAAATTAAAAGTTAAAAAAATACTAATAATAAATAATAAACACACTATTACACACACACAAAAAGATTGTGAGTTAAAACGATATTTTAAAAGAATTAAGTGTTACTACACATCAAGACTGCCTTCTCTCCTTTGATATTTCTCAAGAGACTGAGTAGAGATTTGAATTGCTTTCATTTATACTTATCTGCTTAACTGTTATTTATTTGCATGTGATTTTCTGCAGCCAAAACCACAAGGCGCCATTGTTTTCATACAAGCTGTATCTCTCTAACTTTCTTCATAAGCCCAGCACTAGGGCTCTAATTGACCAGTTTAAAAGCATTTACAAGCTTGATTTGGGAGAATATACATCTGATTGCTGAGACAGAAAGGCAGAAGCAGGTCGAGGCTGCGGTGACCGGGAGCGGCCGGTGCACTCCAGTCTGGGCGACAGAGTGAGACTCTAACTCAAAAAAAAAAAAAAAAGACAGAATTCCTTTTAAATAGGAGTATGTGCATGCCCTTCAAAAAAAAAAAAAACACACACACACAATTTTTTTTGTTTGTTTGCCCTTGCTAAAATAAGTTCTAAGATGGGTATTGTTGAATTTTTAGCTTGGGTACCATTAAAAGTAGTGTTTGGCTAACTGCCTCTGCAGGAAAGTCTTCCTGAAGTTTCAATTTTACAACAATGCTGCTGGCAGTTAGTCTTCAGAAAGACAGACTTAGATGCAGGCAGTGTTCCTGAACTCAGGTTGCAAAAATATTCCCCAAGATAAATTCTTATGTCTCAAGAAAGCTTGAGGATAACTAGGACTCCAGGCAACAAGTGGCAACTTCATAGGTGCAGGCTTTCCAGTTCCAGAGGACTTAATTAGTCAGAGAAATCAAAGACTCAGATCACTCAGATAATGTTTAGACCTTAATCAGTGAAACAAACCAGCCATGAGACAGTCTATGGAAATAAACATTTTTTGTTTCAATGTGTATTGAAATAATTTGGGTACAAAAAATTTGAACTGACCTGAAATGAAGCCACTCTCTACGTGACTAGTACGTTCAATCTGTTCTTTTTATTTTCTGTCAATTTTTTTTTTTTTTTTTTTGCTAATATCTATTGAGGACTAAATTTAAACCTTTTCTCCTTACTCAAAGATTTCTTTCCAGAAGGCCTGGAAAAGTCATGCTCACAAGCTACTAATCTTGTTAAGCAGGTCTTTTTTGACCTAGTATATTGTGGCTTGATTTTTACAACATAATCCTGGCAGACCATGATAGATAACAGACCCTTTTATCTTAATTTAAGCATTCCTTTCCACCCACCTCAAGTTTTTAAACAAAGCTTTCCTCTGTCGATCAACTGCCAAATACAAAATTCCTAAATCACCTATGGCCCATAAACTCTTGCTTCAAGACATCCTGCCTTTTTGAGCTAAATCAATGTCTATCTTCCATGTAATGATCCATGATTTTGCCTGCAATTCCTGTCTCTCTGAAATGTACAAAACTAAACTGTAGCCCAGCTCAGGCACACTGTCTCAGAACTTCTTGAGACTGTTTCCCCAGACCGCAGTCACTCCTATTGGCTGAAAATAAACCTCTTTGCAATATTTTAGAGTTTGGTTTTATCAGCATCACTATTGATGACCTAATGTGCTATACATTTGGTATACATAATCTCATTTACTCACAATAGCTCTATGATATTGTTACTAATAAAAATAAAATGTACTGGGCCAGAAATTTAGGTAACAGTAGGTAGTACAGTCCCTGCTCAAAAAGATGATTGTCCTGCAGCAAAATATAAAGAGAGGTCTACATATTGTCTGGGTATTTAAAACTACAAGAATGAAATAAGATAAATATATAACTGGAGTTAGAACAAATAGAGCCAAGGGCTTGAAGAGGATGAACTACACAAGTTTAAATTTGTTGGTTTGTTGCTTGAAAACAATTCTCAACAACTTATAAATGTGTATGTTCTTGTCCCTACAATTGGGGTGCAATGGAGTATAACCTGTGTATTTCTTGTGTTAATAAAATAACTCTAAGTAAATAAATGATTCATTAAATGTAGAGTAAGATACCACTTCACACCCACAGGGGCAGTTAAAATAAAAAATAAATTAAAAAGACAAGTAATAACAAGTATTGGTGAGGATGTAGAGAAATTGAAACCTTTAAATATTACTGGTAAAGTTATAAAATGGTACGACCACTTTGGAAAACAGTCTGGCAGTTCCTCAAAAGATTAAACATACAGTTACCATATGGCTAGCAATTCTACTCTTGGGTATCTACTCAAGAGAAATAAAAACATTCGTACGTGAAGGTTCACAGCAATATTAATCAAAATGACCAAAAGATAGACATAACCCAAATATCCACCAGCTGATTAACAGATGAAAAAAATGTGACCTATCCATACAATGGAATATTATTCAGCCATAAAAAAGAATGAAGTTCTGATACATGTTACAACATGGATGAACCTTAAAAATATTATATTAGGTAAAAGAAGTCCTTCACAAAGACGCATATATCATATAATTCCATTTTTACAAAATGTCCAAGATAGGGAAATCTATAAAGAAAGAAGTAGATTAATGGTTTCCAAGGGAAGGGAAATAGGGAGTGTGCCAATGAGTACAGGGTTACTTTTTCAGGGGTGATGACAATATTCTAGGGCAACACCTTCGGGTCCCCTCCCACTGTGGGAGCATCTCTGTCCTCTCAATAAATCCTGCTCTCTAAAAAAAAGAAAAGAAACGAAAATGTTGTGAAATTAGTGGTAATGGTTTCACAACTCTGTGAATATACTAAAAACCATTGTACACCTTAAAAGAGTGAATTTTATGATATGTAATTATCTCAATATAGCTGTTAATTTAAAAAGAAAAGAAGAAAAAAATAGAAATATGTGGTTTGAAAGTGTCACCATGAGGGAAGGAGACAGGCGGATGTCAGTTTATAGGGCCTGAAATTCACATAGCTTGGACAACTTCTTGAAGAAAAAGAAATTTTAAATGAAAATACACAGAACAACAATGTGCATATAGTTAATAATACTATACTGTGCACTTAAAATTATATTTTATGTGTTTTTACAATAAAAAACACAAAAGCACAATTAGGTATAAAACTGAATATTTAGAATGAAAAAAGAAATGGCAAATTATGAATTTTTTAAACCTTGAAAACATCCAGAACCCATTTATAAAATCACATTTTTGTTAACTAACTTCCTGCCATATATCTATAATCTTATTTTTCACCATTTTTGGCTGTCTAGTCTTTGTTCACCTTTCATGAGACAATAATTTTACACCATTTTCTACAAAGAAAGCACAAAAAGAATTCAGTCTTTCTCTAGCATAATCTATCCAAACTGTTTTATTATGCACATTTAGAAAATTTCTTTTAGCGTCAGGATTTGTAAATGGCCAAATACATCGGTATGCATAAACACCTGTATGCAAAAACATATTCATAATGTATAGCACTACTATACATTTGTGCTCTACAAACACAAATTCTGATGAATTCTGTATCACATCATTCCCATCCGAAAAATTTTGTTATTGTGTTATGTTTATAATTGTACACATTGCATTAATGTATATTCCTGATGAGAAAGAACTTCGATTTTGAGTAAGTGGTAAGAAATGATTCCTCTACTTCTAACTTTACATGTCTGACAAACGAAAGCATTTTCCACAGACTAGCTTCTGGCTTTATTTATTTATTTATATTATAAGGATGTGGAGTACAATTCAGGGTTAGGTATACAAACACTGATCATGCAGGTACCCTTGTTGATGAGGTATGCCCCTCCCTCCCCCAGTAGTTTCCCTCAATTGCCAGTCCCACCCCACTCCCCTGACACTTTCCCACTACTGCCAATCACTTTCTTATAGTATTATAATTGTTCAAGGTCCACTTATGGGCAAGAATGTACGGTATTCTGTTCTTTGTTTCTATGATAGATCACTGAGTATGATAGACTCTAAATCCATCCATATGTTTGTCCTTCTTTATGACTGTGTAATATTCCATTGTGTATATGTACCACATTTTTTAATCCAGCTCAGCATTGATGGGCAACATGGTTGGTTCCATGTTTTTGCTATTGTGCATAGAGCTACAACAAATATACGTGTGCAGGTATCTTTTTTGTAGAATGATTTGAGATCCTCCAGGTATATTCCCAATAGGGGAATTGCTGGGTCATATGGAAGGCCAATTTCTAGTTCTTTCAGAAATCGCGACACTGTCTTCCAAAGAGGTTGCACTAGTTTGCCTTCCCACCAGCAGTGTAGAAGCGTTCCTTTTTCTTCACATCCTCACCAGCATCTGTTGTTGTTTATTAATGATGGTCATTCTTACTGGGGTTAGGTGGTATCTCAATGCAGTTTTGATTTGACTTCTCTGATGACGAGTGAGGCTGAACACTTTTTCAGGTGTCTGCTGGCTGCCTATATATCTTTTTTTGAGAAGTGTCTATTCATGTCTTTTGCCCACTTTTTAATGGGGCTGCTTGTTTTTTTCTTTTCAGCACATTTGAGCTCCTTGTAGATCCTAGATATTAGGCCTTTGTCAGATATTCAGTTGGCAAATATTTTTTCCCATTCTGCGGGCTTTCTGCTCTCCTGATGATTTCTTTTGTGTTGCAGAAGCTCATTAGTTTGATGAGGTCCCATTTGTCTATCTTATTTCTTAATGTATGGGCATTTAGGGTTCTGAATAGGAATTGGTTGCCAGTTCCAATTTCCATAAGGGTGTCTCCTGTGTTTTCTAAGATTCTTAAAGTTTGAGGTTTTACATTTAGGTCTTTGATTCATTTAGAGTTAATTATTGTGTATGGTGATAGGTAGGGGTCCTGTTTCAATCTTCTACATGTCATCAGCCAGTTTTCCCAGCACCATTTACAGAATAGGTTCTCCTCTCCCCAGTGGTTGTTATTGGAGACTTTGTCAAAGATGAATTGGTTGAGAAATTGAGGTTTTGCTTCTGGAATCTCTATCCTGTTCCATTGATCTGGATGCCTGTTCTTGTACCAATACAAGGCTGTTGTGATTACTGTAGCCTTATAGTAAAGTTTGGTGTCTGAAAGTATAACACCTCCTGCTTTGTTTCTTCTGCTAAGGATTGTTTTGCTATTCGTGGTCATTTATGTTTTCATATGAATTTCTGTATTGTCAATTCCAGATCTGAGAAGAATGATGTTGGTAACTTAATGGGTATTGCATTGAATCTGCAGATTGCCTTTGGTAGGACGGGCATTTAACAATGTTGATTCCTCCTATCCATGAGCATGGAATATTTTTCCATTTGTTTGTGTCTTCTTGGATTTCTTTGAGCAGTGTTTTGTAGTTCTCATTGTAAAAGTCTTTCACTTTTCTGGTTAGAAAGATACCAAGGTATTTCATTTTTTTTGTGTGACTATTGTGAATGGGATTGTGCTTTTAATTTGGATCTCTCCCTGCTTGTTTTTGGTGTATAGGAATGCAACTGTCTTTTTTGTGCCCTGAGAATTTGCCAAAGTCCTTTAGCAGTGCAATCAGGTTTTTGACAGATTCTCTTGGATTTTCAAGGTATAGGATCATATCATCAGCAAAGAGGGACAACTTGACTTCCTCTTTTCCTATTTGGATACCCCAGATTTTCTTCTCTTGTCTAATTGTCGGATCTAGGACTTCCAACACAATGTTGAACAAGAGGGGTGAGAGTGGGCAGTCTTGTCTTGTTCCAGTTTTTAGGAGAAATGTGTCCAGTGTCTGTCCATTTAGCAATATGTTAGCTGTGGGTTTATCATAGATGGCACTTACTATTTTGAGGTATGTTCCTTCTATACCTAGGTGTTTTAGGGTTTTTTAATAAGCAGGAATGCTGGGTTTTATCAAAAGCTTTTTCTGCATCTAATAAGATAATCATGTGGTTCTTGTTTTTACATCTGTTGATGTATTTAATTACATTTATGGTCTTGCGAATGTTGAACCAGTCCTGCATCCTGGGGATGAAACCAGCTTGGTCATGGTGGATGATTTTTGAGTTGTGTTTTTGATCCGATTTGCTAGAATCTTGTTGAGGATTTTTGAATCAATGTTCATAAGATATATTGGTCTGTAGTTCTCTTTTTTTGTTGTTGTTGGATCTTTACCCCGTTTGAGTATCAGTGTGATGTTAGCTTCGTAAAATGATTTGGAGAGAATTTCATCTCTCTCAATTGCCTGGAATACTTTCAAAAGGATTAGTATCAGCTCCTCCCTGTACATTTTGTAGAATTCTGCTGGAAAGTCATCCAGTCCGGGGTTTTGTTTTTGCTTTTGTTTTTTGGTAGGTAGTTTTCATATGACCGAGTCAATTTCCTTAGTTGTTATTTGTCTATTTAGTGTCTCAAAGTCTTCTTGTTTCAACCTGGGGAGGTTGTGTGACATCAGAAAGTCCTCCATTTCACTTAGGTTATCAAGTTTGTTTCCATATAGGTGTACATAGTAATCTTTGATAACCTTTTGTATTTCTTTGGGTTCAGTTGTGATTTGGTCTTTTGTATTTCTGATTTTGTTTATTAGGACTTTTTCTTGGTCATTCTGGCTAGGGGTCCATCAATCTTGTTAATTCTTTCAAAGAACCAGCTTTCTGTTTTGTTGATGTTTTCTATGATATTTTTGTCTTCTATGTCCCATATTTGAGTTGTCATTTTGGTGATTTGGATTCTTCTGTTAGAGTTGGGGTTTTGGTGGTCTTCTCTTTCCAACTCCCTTAGGTGATTTATTAGGCTCTCCACTTGTGATCTTTCATTTTCTTGATGTGTGCTTGTAGAGATATAAATTCCCTTCTTAGAACTGTTTTCATGGCATATCAGAGGTTTTGGTAAGATGTTTCTGCATTTTCGTTTGTTTCCAGGAATCTTTTCATTTCAGTGTTGACCCAGTAGTTGTTCATCATCATACTGTTTAGTGTCCGTGTCTTTGTGGGTTTTGGGGAAATGTTGTTGGTGTTGATATTTATTTTTGTTCCACTGTGGTCTGAGAGTGTGCATGGCAAGATTTCAACCTTATGGAACTGGTTTATGCTTGATTTATGGCCAAGGATGTGATCGATCTTGGAGTATGCTCCATGTGGTGATAAGAAGAATGTATATTCTGTGGTTGTTGGGTGAAATAATCTGTAGTAATAATATTAAGTCCATTTGGTACACTTGAAGTTGCCTGAGGTCTTCCTTTGGTTTTTTTCCTCATTTGTGACAGAGCTCTTGTTTTCCTCTTTAGTTCTGATATTCAGTGTCGGTGAGAGAATCTTTCCCTTCTGATGTTTGCTCAGTTCTCTATTCTTCCCTGATCCAGGCTCTGGACTTGTTCTATTTTGAAATAGGATGGTAGATTGGAAGCTTTGCTGTCTCTTGTAGCTTTTTAAATTTGAATAAAGTAGGGGATGGTGTGCTAGGAATCAGAAACGACTTGCAAATTACAATGTTCACTTATTGTGGTATGTGTTCCCTGAGACCCTTGCCCCACCACCACTTTATATGATGATGCAAAGCAGAAACCAATGCAAAAAACAATTTAACACACACACAGACATGCACACACACCCCAAAACAAACTGGAGTAACAGCAAAGTGAAGCAAAACAAACAACAACAACAAAAAAAAAAACCAAGAAAACTAAACTCATGCATATACGCCTAGCATAAAGTAAATAGAGAAGAAAAACAGAAAGACTTGAGGGGGAAAACATGGAATTCAGGTCGAACCCTCACACATATATTGACACACCTTAAACTATAAGAAATGAAAATAAAACTAGAAGAACAAAAGAGCAAAAACAACCCAATAACAACAAAGTTGAAAGATGAACACTCAGTCAATCACATACACACATAAACAGAAAATGTCAACTAAAAGAAGAAACAGAAAAAAAAAAAGAAAAAATATTGGGTGGGAAGCAGATCAAACCCTCACATCACATTCATGCACAAAGGAAAAATATTTTAAGAAATAGATGAACTAACAAACAGTCAAAAAATTTTTTTTAATTTTTTAAAATTGAAAATTTTTTTTAAAATCTGCCATCTTGTGGCAGCTCTGTAATTATTCCTCTAATCAGGTCTCTCCTGCAGAGCCACTTCTTTCACTCTTTCCTCGATGTCCTAAGCAGGGAAGGAGGAGGGGCAATGGAGGTGGGTGGGTCTGCAGTACTCCCCTCCCACTCTCGCATGGTCAGGGAGATACCCTTCGTGGGGAGGTGTGGGATCGTCTCTTCCCCAGGTATGTACTCCCAGGGGGTGCCCTAGCCAGGCCTATCCTGGAATGGAGTTCTCCTATGGCAACTGACTCCAGACTCTGCCTGGGTTTGTCCCCCTCAGTGGTGCCCAGCTGTGTGGGTCTGACATTCAGAGGAATGCTGGGGAGAAGGGGTTTGGGTCAGCCCCAGACTCACCACTGATCTCTTTGGAGTTCTTCCTCCTCCTTTCCTGGCCACACCCTTTGTCCCTCGGCTGGATTGGGGTAGGGGGTGGGGCGCCTGGAACTCAGCACTCATCAGGTCCCTCCCAAGTTTGTGTTTTCAGGATATTCCTTCTGGGTCATGATCAATCCCTGAGTTGTTGATCCACCAGTCACAGAGATCGGGTCTGTTGCTCTGTGGTGAGCAAGTCGGAGCACTTTCCTGCTCCGCCTTCAAGATGGTGGTGGAGTGCCTCTCCTGTCCTCTTCCGCTGGACTTTGCCTGCTGCCAGCGCCCTGTCAGGTGCTGAAGTGGTGAGGCAAAGCCAGGAACTGGCAGTCTCTCTCCTGCTGCACTGGTGAGGGAGAGCCTGGGGCAATATTTTCTCCCCACTGCTTCTGTCTGTTTAAAAAGACAATAATGGCCCTCAGCTTCTGCGACCTGGGAAGACCCCAGGATGAAGCAGAGAAGCTGCAGCACCAGCTGTTGCACCAGGGGCCTGCCCACTCACTCACCAGCACATACACAAAATTTTCCATACACTCACTCTCACAGGGACTTGCATCGTCCGACTGGCTCAACCACCATCTTCCCGACCTCCGCTTCTGGCCACATGACCCCTAGTCTTAAACGTGTAGGTCTGATAGGGCCATTCACACAATGGACAGTAGGGTATTCTGGAAGCCATGTCTGTACCCAGATGGCTACAAATAACTGTAAACTAAAATAACCACAAGCTACAGAAATATCACCCACTAATTATTCCCATTCAATTTCCCCTTGTCTCGGGTCCCAAAATGCACTGAACCCCCAATACCATTTGCCATAAGGAGAAATTTGTGACAATTAGGAACCTGGAGTCAAAAGAAACAGAAGTCATAAATGATCACAGTTTTGGAAATTTTACAGCTTATCACCAGGGTCTTGGGAGGGACTTCAAGCTTCCTTCACTTCACAGTGAATCTGCCTTTGTCTGCAAAGAAGTCTGTGACATGTTTGCTCAACAAAGAACATATCCCTGGAAGGAATATTTTGAGTCATTCATAAAGGGGTTAAACTGAGTCTACGTGCTCAGGATTTCTAGGCAATGCACATACTGTACTTGCTTCTCCCACTGGAACAATTCTGAATTTACCAGGACCAATAAATCAAGTATTTATGAACCAACACTGTCTTTCCTGTTTTACCTATCACCATAATTACCTGAAAATAACTTTGGACTGGGAAACAGTTAGAGTTCTTTCTCAGGGCTTCCTCTTGTGACTGTGAACTGCTATTTGGGCTGCTCTTCCAGCCCCTTGCTATTGCCCAGAATAAGTGGGAGGAGAAGAAATGGAAATCAAGGGCAAGATGCCCATTTTACTGATGGTAGACCAAAGATTGGACCCACAGAATGCAATGCTAGCAATAACCTTGTATTATCAGAGAGCTTCTCTACCTACCTTCAAGTCATTGCCTTCCCAACCCTGTCCCAACAAGCCTGTCCCTCTTTCTTCGTAACCCTCCTACGCCTTTCCTACACTGCTAATGATATCAGTGACAAAGATGATGATGATCCTCACAACTCTGAGAAGTAGACTCATTGCCGCATTCTCAAAATGAGGCAGCAGAGGCTCTGAGCAGGTAGACAGCATGCCTGCAGTAACTTAGCCAGGGATGGGATTCTAACTCAAGTCTCACAACCCTGCCTCTTACTAAGCATCTCCACCAGACTCGATCAGCTTGTGGAAACATCCAGGGTCCAGGATGAAATTAAAGAAGAAAGAGGAATAGTCCCCCTTGCAGTCACTAAATCAGCCTCAGGGCTGGTCACATAATTTGCAAGGATCAGGGTAAAATGAAAATGCAGGACATCTTGATTTAAAAAAAAAAACAAACTGGGGAAAGTGCCATGGTCCTAAAATATAAAGTTTTTCCTTCTTTCTGTGATTTTTTTTTTTCTCTCAGTCTACTTGTTATGGTGTGGGGGTTTTTGCTTGTTTGTCTTGGGTTTTTTTTTTGTTGGAGTCTTCACTCTGTCTCCCAGGCTGAAGTGCAGTGACACGCTCACGACCACACCAGTGTCGACCGGCTGGTCTCAGGTGATCTTTCCGCCTCAGCCTTCCAAGTAGTCAGAAAACCATGCACATGCCACCATGTCCAGTTAATTTTTTATTTATTGTAGAAATGAGGTCTTGCCAAGTTGCCCAGAATGGTCTCAAGCCCGTGGGCTCAGGCAATCCTTTTACCTGGGCCTCCTTAAGTGCTAAGATTACAGGCTTGAGCCACCATGCCCTGACTGCTATGGTGTATTTATACTTGCTATTTAATGTCATTCTAAGAGGAAAAAAAGGGAATGAAATTGAAAATTATTAGCATGAATTTTGCCATTCTTTATATTGTGCAGTAAAAATTTTAAATGCAAACATGAGAGCATTTCACAAGTATGTGGAATCACCAAAAGTACACAATTTGCATTTTGTACCTCACACAGATTTTCAGATTTTGCTCTTAACTAAAACCATGGAAATGAAGCACATAACCAACTCCACTTCTCTGTGCATGTATTTCTACCAACACACTTATGTCCTAAGGAAAAGGGACTGTGGATTACCCTATATTTCCCTTTCTCCTGCCTCCTGCATCATCGTTTTCAGCATAGTGTTTGACTAACACAGGGAGGTAACACAAGCAGAAAGGATTTCATCTGTGTTTCTTAGAACACCATCAACTCCTTTCTGCATTCAAAGCAAGTTCTGGTTCAAATGGAAAGCATAGCCTCCTGGGGCTGTCAGCCTTGCAGTGGTAAATGTAATACACTCATAACACACCTATCTTGTGCTCACTTTGAGTCTCACTAAACTCCCACAGGGAGCTGTGGGAATTTTAGGCTCATGGGACATCGTGGATGATATGCAAATGGGAACAGCAGTCACAGGTGTTATATGAGCCTCCTCTGCTCACACAGATGCTCCACAGACCTATCAGTTACAAAGCCCAAGTTCAAAAACAAAATTCTTACAGTTTCAAGATGGCAATAGCAGAGCTTTAAAACCAAGTCTGTAGTCCTTCTGAGCCCAGAGTCCTGTGCAACTGTGTGAAGCACACACCCATGAAACCAACCCTGCCAGGACTCAACTCTGTCAGCACCCTGCCTTCCATACTACCTTCCTGAAAGGAGGGACTCTGAGAAACTTAGAACAAACTTAGTTCAATTTTGCCTCAGCATAGCTATTTTTGCTTAGACTGACACACTTTGAATCTAGCACAGGTTAGACATGGATAGATAAATTTCCAATAGGCAGGTTTTAGGAAGCCATCAGACATTTTACCGCAGGCCAAAGTGGCAGCCTACCCCCCCCTCAGCAAATCTCCATCAAATGCAAGATAAGAATAGCCCAACTTTTCAATTCATTGTTTAGCATAATAATCTCTAGGAGACTTTCAGTCAAAGGTGAAAAGCCAAAGGTCACCCCTTGGCTGGCTGAAGCCATAGAAATGATAACAAGACCACCTTTTTTGCTAAGGTGCTTGTGGATTGGAAAAATCTGACAGGTCTCTTATATGAAACACCCCTCCCCTTGTCTCCTCTCATCTAGCCCACCACCATGGCAGCAATCATGTGACAAGCCCACCCATCTGCCTGCTGTCCATCACCTGACATCAGTACCTGCACTTACCTGCTCCTTTGTGATGATGTGGAGCGGACCACCACTCAATTACCTTAATGACCTTCGCCCATCAAAGAGAAGGATTAAAAGGACTCAACCCTGAGCATCCAGCCACCATTGTCTTGCTAAGCTATGGTGTGGCCATGTGCTCTTTGAGCTATGGCCAGGCCATGTTTTCTTAAGCTTTGGTTCCCGCCCCTACCTTAGGGAGGTGAATCTCTTCTTTCTCTCTCTCTATTTTACTTGCTAAATAAACTATACTTTCCAACCTAACTTCTGTGCAATTCTTTGCATCTTTCACACAGCACTGTATTATACACCAAAAACCCACACCCCCAGAGGGCCTGACCTAACATTCTGGAGGCCCCGCTGGGAGTGTGCCCTAACACTTCCTAATATCAGAGGTCCTTATGTTTCTCCAGGGTAAGCCAGAGAAACAGTAGAAGGAAAGGGATCTTGTCCATCTCATTCAGAGCCATATCCTCAGGGCCTGGTTCACAGTAAATGATGAATGAATGAATGAACAAATGAGATGGTAAGGACTCTCCAGTTGGCCCTCTTCCTTTCCAGGATGGCCCTTCCTAGCCAGCATGAGCAAGAAGCCAACAGCTAGCACCAATCCTAGTACATAAAATAGTTTGACATACATAAAAACAAATACATACCTGCTGTCTAATTCGGTCTAGCTCTTTAAGCCAGTTTGACCCTGAAGCTGCACTGGTCATTGCTGCTTTCCATACTTTCTACACACACATACACACATATATGCACGCACACACACGCACCTGTTCTAGACTGACGCATCAAAGCTATCCCCACAAAGTTGCCCCGTTCTCACCTCCAGCTGCTGCTACACTCACTCACTCTAAAGAATGCTCTTCACTACCATGACACTATTCTTCCACCAGCCTCTAGCCAGGCTTGTCTCTACTCCACAGCTGCTGGCTCAGTTCTGCTTCTGACCCTGAGGAATGAGGCTTTCTATGCAGTGGCAGCCGGACAGCCAGCTCTAAAGAGCATGAGTCCTTTGAGTTCCAAAGAGCTAGGCTTGCTTTTACTCATCTACAGGTCTCTCTGCAGAATTTATGACAAGCTCCCAGAGCTTAGAATGTGAAACAAAGAATAGGAAGCAATCTAATTTTTGTTTTGTTTTTTTAAAAACTTTCTTCTCTGCTGTGATGTCTTTCTCCAAGAATGGACCACATGCCCCAGTCTCCCTCTCCTCAAGGTGGGTTTTTTGCCTCCCAGGGCACTCTCCCCAAAGATGGAAAACAACCCTTATTTTCTTTCAAGCTCTACTTTACTCCCACTACCTGAACACCAGTCCGTGCTGGGCTGGTGAAGATGTGGTGAAACCAGCACTCTCATGCTGCCAAGGGAAGTAGAAATGAATTTCTGGAAAACAATTTGGCAACAGTCATTAGAGAGCCTTCTGAATTCCACCTCTGGGAAATTCTCCTAAGGAAATAATCCTAAATGCAAAAAAGCTATGTCATTATGAATTACAAGGTAGCAGTATGACTCATGCCTATAATTCCAGCCACTCAGTAGGCTGGGGTGGGAGGATCACTTGAGGTCAAGAGTTTGAGGCCAGCCTAGCCAACATAGTGGGACTGCCTTCTCTAAAAAAAATCAAACCAAAAACAACCTTAAAACAAACAAAAGACTAGCAAGGAAAAAAAAAAATCGAAATGTCCGATATAGGCAAATAAAATAGATTGTCATATCTAATCACATGCTAAATGCCATTTAACATGGTTGCAAAAATAGTGTAAAAATGTGGGGAAAGTTAAAATACTCATATAGTTATAATAAGAAATGAGGGGATATAAAATTGTATACATGTCCTAGAACCAAAACTGTTTTTAATCTTATGCATAAACCGGGCTCGGTGGCGCAGCCTGTAATCCCGTGCCTTTGGGAGGCTGAGGCGAGTGAATTGCCTGAGCCCGTGGGTTCGAGACCCACCTGGGCAACTTGGCGAGGCCTCATCTCTACAATAAATCAAAAATTAGCCGGGCGTGGTAGCGCACGCCTGTAGTTCCAGCTACTTGGAAGGCTGAGGCAGAAGGATCGCCAGAGTCCAGCAGGTCAAGGCTGCAGTGGCCAGGAGCTGCCACTGCACTCCAGTCTGGGTGACAGAGTGAGACTCTAACTCAAAAAAAAAAAAAATTACGCATAAAGAAAAAAAGACTAGAAGGAAATGCGTCAAACTGCTAAAAATGATTGTGTTGGGATAGGTTTATGTACATTTTTCTTATTTTCTATAAATGTCATAATGCTAAATAAAGTTGCCTAATGATCCTGTCTGCTCCCTGCATCCACTAGCAGAATTAATGGTCCTAAATATTAGCAAAGTGGCTGGCTTCTTAGAGAGAAGCCCTATGATATATAAATGTAAATTATCTTTACAATTTCCTTTCTGAAGCTCTTTTAGCATGCCATCTATTTACACACAGCAATATTCTGGGTGAAAAAAATCAATCCAGTTAAATACTATATTTCCACTTCTGAAACCTCACTTTTGGTTCTGTCCAACCTTGCCTCCAGGACCAGAAGCTACATCAGTGGCACCTGTACACACGATTATAGCATCAGTATTTCTCATGCCATGTGCTGTGAACTCGTCCAGCTGAAAATCAACAGGAGACACAAAGCTGCCACAAATAGTGAGAAGTACATGTTGTTGCAACAACAATCTGGCAGGGCACCAGGAAGATCTTGTTCCTGTAGTCAGGATGTGGCACCTGCTGGATAGGAACCGCTGGGGAAAGCAAGGAAGAAGAGGAGGAAAACGCACTAACAGTCAGTGACCATCAACTTGTAAGTTGGGGACTCATAGGAAGATGTTTACACTTGAAGCAGTGACAAGGCATGTTTCAACATCACTGTAAGGAAAGAAGGTCACTTAAGTCCCAGTCATGTTGGACTTGACTCCATGGGGAATAAAACAATCACTGTAGTCAGAGAGTGGTGAGAGCCACATGTAGGAAGCTGATTCTACAAGTCCTTGGTAACCCTCTGACATCAACATGTGTAAGAGAGACCCAGCTGCACCTTAGCTGTTGAGCATAGCAGGAAGAATCCCAGCTTTGGAACTGGAAAGCCTTGGGTTCAAATCCACTCAGCCACTTTCTAGCTGTGTCTCCTTGGCAAAATGCTTAACCTCCCAGTTTTCTCATCAGTAAAATGGGAATAATAGTTTCTGTTTTACAGAATTTTCTGGAGGGCCAGATATGGTATACGTAAACATAAGAGTTAGCATATGACCCAGCAATTTCACTCCTAGGTATCTACCCAAGAGAAATGAAAATGCATGTCCACCCAAAACTTCTGCATGAATGTTTCTAGCAGCATTATTTGTAAAAGCTAAAAAGAAGAAACACTTGATGTTTTCATTCAACTGATGAATGGATAAACAAAATGTGACACATCCACACAATGGAATATTTACTATTTGACAATAAAAAATAATAAAGTACAGATACATACTAAAACATGGGTGAATCTTGAAAACATTGCACTAGGAGAAGCCAGACACAAAAGGCCACATATATATGAAATGTCCAGAATAGGCGATTCTAAAGAAGGAGAAAGTAGATTTGTAGTGTCTTAGTACTAGGGAGAATGAGGGCCAGGAGATGATAGCTAAAGGGCTTGGAGTCTCTCTTTGAGGTACAGAAATACCCTAAAATTGACTGCGGTGAAGGTTGCATGTACCTGTGAATATACTAAAAGCCTTGGAATCATATACTCTAAATGGATAAATTGTGTGGTTATCTGAATTATATCTCAATAAAGCTGTTATGTGAATGAAAGAAAGAAAGAATGAAAGAAAGAAAGAAAACGAAGGAAGGAAAGGAAGAAAGAAAAAGAAAAGAAGAAAGAAAGGGTATGTATAAGATGCCTGGCATAGTTCCAGGTATCAGTAAGTCATGGTTACTATTAGATATGCCACTCACTTAGAATTTTCCCTTGCTTCTCTCCTTTCTAGAAAATGCACAGCAAATTTTCTTTTGTACAGTGTGTTTCCTGCTCCAAAGGTACTAATACAAGCAGAATTATAATCTTTAGAGACTTTTGAACTTAACGTTCCTTTTTACAAATGGGAAAATTAAGTTCCAGAAGACCAATATTTCTTACTCAAAGCATTGCAAATAAGGGACAGTTAGAAGAAAATAGAAAGGAGAAAGATGGACCCACCAACCAGTACATCCTCAGCATTCCCAGCAAAACTAGGTGAGAGCCGAGGCAGGGAAGTTTGATAAGCATGATACTCTCTGGTTCAAGGTATGTCTGGAAGTAGGCTGCAGGTGAGAGAGGAGAGCATGAACAATATCAGGGGGATACATAAGTTCTCAGCATCTGTTTTTGGCAAGGCAACAGTGTGATGTTGGGAGTTTGTTTATTGTTTGTCATTTGTCATTTGGAGTGACAATGCTGTGCTTGAAAATATGCCTTGCAATTTGTAGATCTAAAGAAAATGCTGTTTGTGGGCGAAAGAGGACTCAAGTGTCAAGTGGAGAAAAAAAAAAAACACTTCCAACATATTCTTCTGATTGAGTTTAACAGAGGAGTAAAGGCAGTGGAGGTGGCTCAAAACATTTGTGTCATGTACAGGGAGAATGCCATCAGAGAACGCATGGCAAATAAAAATGGTTGTGTCATTTCAAAGAGGGTCATTTTGACCCGAGTGATTTTCCACATTCAGGAAGACCATCAGGCTTTGATGAAGACCATTTAAAGACTTTAATCCAAGATGATCCGTGACAGTCAGCCTGAGAATCGGCATATGTGATGAACTGTGGCCAGTCAACACCATGCAACGTTTGCATGGGCAAGCGAAAAACAGGACGGACTTATGCATCGACCAAATAGAAAGAAGGTTAACTAGGCTCAGTTCATAAAGCACCCAAGGAACTCTGCTTCCTTAAATTGGGCAGAAGCTCTGTTTACTGCAGTCATGTCCTAGGATATAAAACTGGAATCCTAGGTCAAGCTGGGACCTTTTTACTGTCCGTATAAATAAAATTTAATTTTTGTCTGTTTTGTTGGGGGGTTTGGATTTTTGGTTTGGGCCTGTCGTTTGGTGTTTTGTCTTAGCTTTGTTTGGTTTTGGGTTTTTGTAGCATCACAGGAATATGACTTTTCAGGCTTCCAAATCTGGAGAGTTTTGGGAGAATGATCTGTCATCAAATATGAGCTGTAGGGGAGGAAACAAAATTTTTCCACTACTTATCTTATGTTCACTGTTTGAGGCACTGCAAATTAAACAGACGAAGATACATCAACAAGAGAAAAACAGAAGTTTATTCATGTGTACATCACACATATAACAGGACAACTCAGTGGTGAATATTCAAAGGGGTGGTTAGAACATGGGCTTATGTAGCATCTGAACAGAGAATAATAATTTTGTAGAGAAGTGACAAAACAAAGGAAAAAGACTGAGCTTCTCAGGAGACAAATTGTGGGAAGGCAAATATATGGGAAACTAATTGTAGATAAAGGCTGTTGAGTAAAGTTTATTATGTAGCTTTCTCTGGTTATATAGCTTTATCTCTGGCTAGAGGTGTAGAGCTGTGTCTAGTGACTAACTTCCTCATAGAGAGGGGAGAGAGAACACCTTCACAAAATTTTATCCTGCTTTTAGACAAATAGAGTGAGGAGAGAGAGCTTTTCTTATATTTGTTTCTTTTTAATGTGTCTTCAGTTCAAAATAATCTTTTGCCAAAGTGGCATATTTTGGCACAGCATATTCTGCTACTCTGCAGAATAACATAGTATCCCAGAAATTTCCTCAGCACAGATTCAGGGAGCAACCATCCTGATCCACAAAAACCAAGGCCAGAGCAATGAACAGTCCAGTGGCTGCTAGTCTGGAGACAGTTCCCATATACAGCAAGATTCCATAGACAGAAACTGTAGTTTCAAATAAAAGCCTCAAATCAAAAGTCACAATTTCTAGATTACAGGTGTGGATTGCAATATGGTCACCTCTCAGATGTGCATTTCTCAGTCCAAGTTAAACAACAACATGGATGCATTTGCTTAAACACAGTTAATAATTCTCCTAGGTCCCAAGCACCACCAAGGAGAGCACTCAGCATCTGACACAGAGAAGCAGCTACAGATCAGAGCCAATGCCCAACAGAATTTGGCAATGTCCAAAAACATAGAGTCTGCTAGCTGCATACTCAGCATCCACTTGCTCCTTCCTTCCTTGCTTGGTAAACCTAACTTTTAGCTGTGTGCACAATTAACAAGCTCAAAGGCCACATTTCCCAGCCTCGCTTGCAGCTAGCAAGATAATGTGACTATGTACTAACTAAAGATACATAAATGGAAGTGTCACATGAGACTTCCAAGGTAGTGCCTTCAGGGAAGGCGCATGCCGTTCTTTTTCCACTCCACTGCCTTGAACTCAAAAGTGAAGACTGGCACTTAAGCAGCCATCATAAAAGTGAGGATATGGTCTGCACCTTATGACAGGTAGAGGGGAAACCTAAAAGAAGACTGAATCCCTGGCAATGGAAGTATTCTGCCAACCACAAACTTCCTGCCTCCAGACTTTTTTTATGTGAGATAAAAGTAAGCTTACATTATGCTTAATCCTGTTGTACTATATCCCCAATTTTTATTTTGCTTTTTAAACTGTGTATTTTCTCAAGAAATTTGTTTTTTGTTTTGAGTCAGGGTCTCACTCTGTCGACCAGGCTGCAGTGCAGTGGCATGATCGTGGCTCATCACAGCCACCACCTACTGGGCCCAGGCAATCTTTCCACCTCAGCCTCCTAAGTAGCTGGGACTATAGGTGAACACCAACACATCTAGCTAATTTTTTTTTTTTTTTGGTACTTTTTTCTAGAGATGAGGTTTGCTATGCTGCCTGGGCTAGTCTCAAACTTCTAGGCTCAAGCAATCCTCCCACCTCGGCTTTCAAAAGTGCTGGGATTACAGGTGTGAGATTGCGTCTGGCCTCAAGAAATTTTTTTAAATTTGCAGGCAGCCGGGCTTGGTGGCTCAGCCTGTAATCCCACGCCTTTGGGAGGCTGAGGTGAGTGGATTGCGTGAGCCCGCAGGTTCGAGACCCA
>NW_007249759.1:177229-201925 GCF_000164805.1 Carlito syrichta | reverse complement strand
AGCCACTGCACTCCAGTCTAGGTGACAGAGTGAGACTCCAACTCAAAAAAATAAAATAAATTTGCAGGCAAAAAGATTTGAAAGTTTATCATCAAAGACGACTTCCCTCATGGATATCTACACTCAGCCACAGGAGATAAAGAAAACAAGGGGTCTTAGAGAAACAACCTGGGCCTAAAGAATAACTCTAGGACCTCCACAAAAACTCACTTCTTTTGTTTACCATTTTCTAAGCCACAGGGAACTGAGTTCATATTTGTAAATCTCAAACATCAGTGTTACCCAACCAGTAATAGTGTGTACTAATATACCAGTGCCATATGTTTTAGGGCATTTCTACATTTCTATTTGCACAACACACAACGAACATAGGATTAAAAAAAGATCCTTGTTGCATGGGTCAGAACCACATAAATACAAGACTGGCTTCGGAAATTCACATATAAAACTGATTCCTTGGTCTTACAGTCAGGCAAAGTGAATCGTTGAGGAATGAGGACTCTCGTCAAAGATAATGAAGCTGGCTGTCAGCAGGCACAGAACCACAAAGAATTCAAGACTATTCTGATTTCAGTCTCAGAGGCTTTCCAGTGCCTGGGCTCACACAACGCCAGCCCTGTTGAGTCTCAGATGCACAACTCCAGCCCAGGAGGGAGAGAGCCTGGACAGAGAAAGCACCGATTCTCCCTGAGCTGTCTTTTAGTCTCGACAGAATAGTCAGCCAAGCCTTCTCCTCTCTTGGACTTCAGAAAGAGTACACATAGCACTTGTTCACAATCTTAGTGAAGTCCTACTGCAGTATCTCCAGAAATATGTGTAGGGGAGAAAAGACATGCTTCCCTCTACTCTTCTCAGGACTTTGGCTGGTCTATGAATTAAATTAGATACATTAACAACAGAAAAATCATTTCAATTATGTACACATGCATGAGAATTCCACAAAACTGTCAGACTCGGGGAAGTGGCCAGATGGTTGATGTTTACATAGGATCCTGAGCTACAGAAAGGAATAAGGACTTGAAATGGTGGGGGGATGACACAAGTTGTAATAAGGTGAAGGGAGGAAATACTAGTGAATAAAAGTTTGTCTTGTTATCCAGGGAAAACCTCTCAGGTTTCAACTTGGGCAACATAGCAAGAACTCATCTTTATTTAAAAAAAAAAAAAAAAAAAGCCAGGTGTGGTGGTACATGCTTTTAGTCCCAGCTACTCGAGAGGCTAAGTCAGGAGGATGGTCTGAGCCCAGGAGGTTGAGGCTGTGGTGAGTCATAACTGTGCCACTGCACTCCAACCTGGGTGACAGAGTGAGACCTTGACTCAAAAAAAGAAAGAAAGAAAAGAAAAAGAAAAAGAAACAGCTCTCTTCCTGGCCCAGATCACTTTACTAATGAAAATTTCCTTTGTAGATGTTAGTTTTTTATACACTCAGCCACAGGAGATAAAGAAAACAAGGGGAAATTTTTCTTTTCTTTTTTTTTTTTTTGAGTTGGAGTCTCACTCTGTTGCCCAGACTGGAGGGCAGTGGCCACTCCCGGCCACCGCAGCCTTGACCTGCTGGGCTCCGGCGATCCTTCCGCCTCAGCTTTCCAAGTAGCTGGAACTACAGGCGTGCACTACCACGCCCGGCTCATTTTGATTTATTGTAGAGATACGGTCTCGCCAAGTTGCCCAGGCAGGTCTTGAAGCTATTTTTCAAAGCTACTTCTGGGTCTACAATTTCTCCAAATAACTAGGCTCAAAGTAATCGATATGCCAAAGAGGAATATTTAGGGTGGCAAACTCTCGTCTCCTATAGTCAAACTTGGGGTGATGTGTCCTGATCCCCAACATATGCATACAAAATCTTGTCTTTCACTTTATGTCTAATCAGTTTTTAGCCACACTGAATGAGCCTGTTGTAGGTGTCCTGTGGGGAAGGAGGGAGTGGACATTTGCAGTGGACACTATTGATGCCCACCCAGATCCCTTTCCTGGTGCTATGTTCCCATGCTCTGGCTCTCACTGACAGCTCATAACTACAAGTTGTTCAGAGGACTGTCTTTGGGCTCCTGGGGTTGCCTCACCCAAGCGTCCAGAAATCTCTGGACATTTGTATCTCTTGAGATGGCTTATAGCCTCTCAAGAAGTTTGTTTTTGAGTCAGGGTCTTACTCTGTCATCCAGGCTGGAGTACAGTGGCACAATCATGGCTCATCACAGACTCCACCTACTGGGCCTAGGCTCAGTGCAGGAGCCCAACTCCTTTTCCTCCACAAAACAAACTCTTAACATGCAGTTTATTCTCCAGAGCTCCCCTCCAGATCAGGCTGAAGCTGGGTCTTCTTCCAAAATCAGACCCCTGCTTGGTCCCCTTCCCTTCCTGCTTTGCCACCCTCATTATACTCTTCTCCCAGGAGCTTGTTCTTCATAAATCACTTACACCAAATAAATCACTTGCACCATAAATCACTTACACCAAATTCTTGCTCAGCCTCCATCCTAAGGCAGAGCACTTTGCAAGAAAGGCATGACCATAGGTGCAGTTAGAATGATCATCAGACTAGATTCTGGAGTCTACTGAGGGAAGTTTTACTCTCCTGGCATTTTATTAGTTGACATTGTCTGCCCAAGTTAGGAATTTGAGAAACAGAATCAATCAGACACTGACTTAATTAAATGAGGCTCAGAGCTGTACCAGCTTCAGTAAACATTGACACCTGGAACACACACACACACACACACACACACACACACACACACACACACACACACCCAAGCTGTTTCAACTGCACACATGGGAGGGACCCTTGCTTCAACAAAGGGCAAATCCCCTTTAAACAATAGCTTCCTCAACTGCTGAAAGACTGAAATTTGAAAGGTTGCTCACTCTCCACCCAAGTCTGAGTTTGAAAATTCACCGTGAGAGATTCATTCTGGACTTTAGAAGTCCATAGGGGGAGGATCACTTGAGGCCAAGAGATCAAGACCAAAAATAACGAGACCCTATTTCTAAAAAAAATAATACAAAAATTAACCAGTGTGGTGGCACATGTCTGTAGTCCCAGCTACTAAGGATACTGAGGTAGGAGGATCACATGAGCCCAGGAGTTCAAAGCTGCAATGAGCTATGATCCTGCCACTGCCTGCTAGTTTGCAAACCTGCCATTTGCAATAACATGGATGAACCTGGAGGGTATTATGCTAAGATTTTTATTTCAAAACCAGTCACAGAAGGACAAACACCACATAATTCCATTTATTCAACATATCTAAAGTGGTCAAACTTATGGAAGCAAAGAATACAATAGTGGTTGCTTGTGTCTGGGATCAGTTAGGGGAGGTGGGGAATAACACGTTGTTCAATGGGCATAAAGTTTCCGTTACATTAGATGAATAAGTTCTAGGGATCAGTTGTACAACATAGTGTCTATAGTTAACAACATGGTATTTTGCATTTCAAAATGTAAGATGATAGATCTCCATTAAGTGTTCTTACCACAATTTAAAAAAAGGCAAAGAAACACAAGGAACCCTTGGGATGTATTATACAAGGAGAGACTACCCCCAAAACAAAATTTATTTATTAAAAAACTGTATATTTATTCTTACATGTTTAAACTTCATTTGTCTTCAAAGTACTCTCAGTTTGATGCACATATATCAAGGTGCTTTTTCTACTGCTCAAAACAGTTTTTGAACTCATCAATTTTGATGACTTTTAGTGCTTCTGCCAATTTTTTGTTTCACTTCTTACATATCAGCAAAATGTTTCCCCTTAAGGGCTTTTTTCATCTGAAGAAACAAAAAACAAACAAACAAAAACAAAGTCCCACAGGGAAAGACTGGATGAATAGGGAGGGTGGGGCAAAGGAATCATTATATTTTTGGTCAAAAACTGCTGAACATGCAGCATGATGTGGGCAGGTGGGCTTGTAAATCACCCCTCATGAAATTGGAAATGTGTTGAAAGAATCTCTAAAAATAAATTACTGAAGCTGAACACAGCTTCTCACAACAACGCTAGCTGGTACACTGATGCTGATGGGTTCCTAAAACACTTACCTAGTGGGAGAAGCCTGTACTCTAATGGACCCTCTCTCCAAAAAAATAATTCCAGTGTTTTGGGGAGTCCTCCTTGCATATGTCAATTTCTTGATTGTGATGATGGTATTGTGGGTGTTGGCATATGTTCAAACTCATCAAATTCTTCACATTAAACATGTGCAGATTTTTGAAAATTAATTATATGCAATGAATCTATTATTCACAAAAAAAGAGACAGAAACAAAAGAATCATCTAAAACAGAACGATTGAATAAATACTTTTGCCCACAGACTGCACTGCCATTTTCTGAACACATAGCTTGCAGTTCCATTCAATTAACACAAACTGTATTTCCCACAGCATGTCTGATCTTCGGCCTCTCCAGGGTAGGAGGAGTAGAAGGAGCTAAGGCACACCACAGCCACCCACTTACTCTTGAGCTCCCACCTCCATCTTTGTTTAGTGGTGCCCAAATCCCTCCTCACACCCATCTAGGAACAAGGAGCACAGAGTCTTCTCTCCCCAGCAGCTCATTCCATCATAATGTCCTTAAGACTATCAAAGCAAACCATAGCAAACAAGAGAAAAGCACCCTATACACAACCATAATCTGCCTCTGTGTAATTCTTCTTCAATACTTTTGACTCACCCCTAGGTCCACTCAAATCCACTGTAATCCTTCCAGAAAACAGCCTTTCAGAATCCTCTCAAGTCCCATCAGAGCCCTTGGATTAAATACCTCCAGCTCTACCATCTCTCCTCCCAGGACATGGCTTGCACCCTCGCTTCCCATCTGACTGCTCTTCTCTGCATCTGTCACAGACTCTACTGCTGTCAATGCTACCCAGGACTCTATTACATCTTTTGGCAGCTATAGCCCAGTGTTTCCTCACTGAGCTTATAGGCAACCCACCTCTCTGAGTCCTTTCCATTCATGCCACTGCTAAGACGTGTCCCCCATTCTAAATGGGGAAACTGGGCTTATGGACCTTAAATAGATCACAGGCAAATTTCACCTTGTTTATGTCATTGTGGCAGAAACTCCCAGCTAGTGGTCAAGATCTCTTTCCCCTTCTTCACAGGCATGCAGCAAGCAAATCACATTTCTCTGCCTCCCTTGCAGGTAGGGGCGGATATGTGACCTAGTCTTAGCCAATACAGTGTTAACAGAAGTCAGAGTATTTAAGAAACAGATGTGACCTCAGAATAACCAAATAGTTAATGAGAAATGTTTAACTTTACAGAAGAATTCTGGTTAATAAATAAGGATGAAATGGTAGAATTAGCACCAGGCGCACTGGCTCACAGCTGTAATCCCAGCACTTTGGCAGGCAGAGGTGAGAGGATTGTCTGAGTGCTGGAGTTTTAGATCAGCCTGGGTAACCTGGCAAGACCTCGTCTCTACAAAAACCTGGCAAGACCTCGTCTCTAATAAAAAAAATTAGTCAGGTGTGGTGACACACACCTGTAGTTCCAGCTACATGGCAGGCTGAAGTGGAAGGATCACCTGAGCCCAGTAGGTTGAGGTTGAGATGGCTGTGAGCATGCCCACTGCACTCCAGCCTGGACAACAAAATGAGACTCTTAAAAAAAAAAAGAAAGAAAGAAAAGAAAAAAGAAAGAAATGGTAGAATTAGAATATCACCACTTTACAAAGCCCAATTCAAATCTTAAAAGTGCACAGTGATCCTCAATAGTCAAAACACACATCATCTAAGAAGTAAACTTGCTCCAAATCTGGACAAGACCCCTAGACAGAATTATCAGGTTAGAGGAAATATAGAGGAGCATATGTAACTACATATGTGTACCTATCAACCAACAGCAATGTGTACATCTTTTTCTGGATCATGATTCAAATGGACTATTAAGAAGGAGAGAGAAAGAATATGAATCAGAGAAATTTGAACAGGTATTTGATATTAGGAAACTGTCCTCAATATTTTAGGAGTGATAATGGTGTTACAGTCATGCTTTTTAAAAATAGAGTCCTCTTTTAAAGATATGTACTTACATTTAAAATTATATAATTGGCTTCAAAATAATCCAGTGGGGAAGGGGAAGGAGGGAGTGGATGGGGAGATAGAGGTCATACAACGATGGCCCTAAATTGATTGCTGCTGAATTTTTTTTCTTTTTTTTTTTTTTTTTTTTTGAGTTGGAGTCTCACTCTGTCACCCAGCCTGGAGTGCAGTGGCCGCTCCCAGCCACCGCACCCTTGACCTGCTGGGCTCTGGCGATCCTTCTGCCTCAGCCTTCAAAGTAGCTGGAACTACAGGCGCACGCTATCATGCCCGGCTAATTTTTTTTTATTTATTGTAGAGATGAGGTCACGCCAAGTTGCCCAGGCGGGTCTCGAACCCGCGGGCTCAGGCAATCCACTCACCTCAGCCTCCCAAAGCACAGGATTACAGGCTAAGCCACCCAGCCCGGCTGATTTTTTTTTTTTTAATAGAGACAGGATCTTGTTCTGTCACCCAGGTTGGAGTACAGTGACATGATCACAGCTCACTGCAGCCCTCCCAAATAGCTGGGATTACAGGGGTGTACCACCACAGTCAGCTAATTTTTGTTTTTTGTAGAATTGGGGTTTTACTATGTTGCCCATGTTGGTCTTAAACTCCCAGTTGACCTCACAAAGTTCTGGGATTACAGGTGTAAACCACCACTCCTAGTCACTTGTTGCTGAATCTTTTTTTTTTTAAGACTGGGGTACAATTCAGGATTAGATATACAAATGGCCATTGTAGAGTTAAAGTTTGGGCCTCACTTTGGTCCCTACTTTGCCTGGTTTGAGATCAGGTACCCTTATTAATGAAGTGTGTTCTCCCTCCCTCCCCTGGCAGTTTCCCACTACTGTCAATCCCTTTTGGATAGTATTATAGTAAATGTTCAGGGTCTGCTTGTCTGTGAGAATACGTGGTACTCAGTTCTTGGTTTCTGTGATAGATCACTGAGTATTATAGACTCTAAATCCATCCAAGTTGCTGCAAAGTTCATAATTTTGTCCTTCTTTATGGCTGTGTAATATTCCATCATGCATGTGCACCACATTTGTTTTATCCAGTCCAGTTTTGATGAGCAGCATGGCTGGTTCCATGTTATTGCTATTGTGAACAGTGCTGCAACAAACATGTGTGTGCAGGTATCTTTTTTATAGAGTTATTTGAGTTCCTCCAGGTATATTCCCAGAAGAGGGATTGCTGGGTTGTATGGAAGCTCAATTTTTAGATCTTTTAGGAATCCTCAAACTGCTTTCCCAGAGGTTGTACTAGTTTACACTCTCACCAACAGTGTAGAAGTGTTTCCTTTTCCCCACATCTTCTCCAGCATCTGTTGTTTTTTGAGTTACTGATGATAGCCATCCTGACTGGAGTTAGGTGGTATCTCAGTGTGGTTTTATTTTGCATTTCTTTGATTATTAGTGAGGCTGAGCATTTTTCCATGTACCTGTTGGCTGCTCGTATGTCTTCTTTTGAGAAGTGTCTATTCATATCTATTGCCCACTTTTTAATAGGGATTGTTTTTTCCTTTCGGCACATTTCAATTTTTGTAAATCCTGGATGTTAGGCCTTTGTATAGAGCTAGCAAATATTTTTCTCATTTGTGGATTGCCTCCCCGTTCTCTTGATAGTTTTATTGCTCTGCAGAAGGTTTTCAGTTTGATGAGGTCCCATTTGCCAATCTTATCTCTTATGGCATCAGCATTTGGGTTTCGACTGGGAACTGGTTTCCAGCTCCATTTTCCATAAGGGTGTCTCCTGCATTTTCTAAGGTTGTTATAGTTTGAGGTTTTATTTTTAGGTCTTTGATCCACTTGGAGTTAATTTTTGTGTATGGTGTTAGGTAGGGGTCTTGTTTTAATCTTCTGCAAGTAGTCAGCCAGTTTTCCCAGCACCATTTACTGGATAGGTTCTCCTTTCCCCAGTGGTTTTTAGTGGAGGCTTTGTTGAAGAGGAGTTGGTTGAGAAATTAAGGTTTTGCTTTTGGAATCTCTATCCTATTCCATTGGTCCATATGCATGTTCTTGTACCAATACCAGGATGTTGTGATTATTATAGCCTTAAAATAAAGTTTAAAGTCAGGAAGTGTGATACCTCCTGCTTTTTTTTTTCCTGAGAATTGTTTTGGCTATTTGTGGTTGTTTATGTTTCCATATGAATTTGTGTGTTGTCATTTCCAGGTCTGAAAAGAATGATGTTGGTAATTTAATGGATATTGTCTTTTGTTAAATCTGTAGATTACCTTGGGTAGGATGGACATCTTAACAATGCTGATTCTTCCAATCCATG
This sequence comes from Carlito syrichta, assembly GCF_000164805.1. Lineage (NCBI taxonomy): Eukaryota > Metazoa > Chordata > Mammalia > Primates > Tarsiidae > Carlito > Carlito syrichta. The sequence continues at coordinate 193,610 of NW_007249759.1, read as the reverse complement.
AGCATGGAATATTTTTTCATTTGTTTGTGTCATGTTTGATGCCTTTGAGCAGAGATTTGTAGTTTTCATTGTAGAGGTCTTTCACTTCTCTGGTTAGGAAGATGCCAAGGTATTTCTTTTTTTGGTGGCTATTGTGAATGGAACTGTGCTTTTTATTTGATTCTCTGCCATTTGATATTGGTGTCTAAGAATGCAACTGTCTTTTGCACATTAATTTTGTACTCTGAGAAATGCAAATCAAAACCACATTGAGATATCACCTAACCCCAGTAAGAATGGCCATCATTAATAAAAACAAACAGATGCTAGCGAGGATGCAGAGAAAAAGAAATGCTTCTACACTGCTGGTGGGAATGCAAACTAGTAAAATCTCTTTGGAAGACAGTCTGGCGATTTCTGAAAGAACTAGAAATTGACCTTTCATATGACCTAGCAATTCCCCTATTGGGAATATACCCAGAAGAACTCAAATCATTCTACCAAAAAGATGCATGTTTGTTGCAGCTCTATTCAAATAGCAAAAACATGGAACCAGCCATGCTGCCCATCAAAGATGGACTGGATAAAAAAAAAAAAGTGGTACATATACACAATGGAATATTATGCAGCCATAAATAAGGACAAATATATGGATTTCACAGCAACCTGGATGGATTTAGAGTCTATCATACTCAGTGATCCTTCACAGAAACAAAGAACAGAGTACCATATGTTCTCACTCATAAGCAGACCTTGACCAACTATCATAGTACTGTAAGAAAGGGAATGGCAGTAGTAGGAAACTGCCAGGGGACAGGGGATAGGATTGGTGGTTGAGGGAAGCTGCCAGGGAAGGAGGGGAATACCTTATCAACAAGGGTACCTGTACAATGAACATTCTTTATACCTAACCCTGAATTGTACCCCACATCTTTAAAATAAATAAATCAAAATTTAAAAATAAAAAGAAATAAATGGTGTACTCTGAGACTATGCCTGAGTACTTTGTCAGTGCAAGGTTTTTGATAGATTCTTTGGATTTTCAAGGGATAGAATCATATCATCAGTGAAGAGGGATAACTTAACTTTCTCTTTTCCTATTTAGATACCCTCGATTTCCTTCTCTAGTCTGATTGCTCTAGCTAGGACTTCCAACATTATGTTGAACGGGGGGGGCGGTGAGAGTGGGCAGCCTTGTCTCATTCAGTTTTAAGGGGAAATGCTTTCAATGTCTGTTCATCTAGCAATATGTTGGCTGTGGGTTTATTGTAGGTGGCTCTTACTATTTTGAGGTATGTTCCTTCTATCCATAGGTGTTCAAGGTTTTTTGTCAAGATAGGATGCTGGATTTTATCAAAAGCTTTTTCTGTGTCTAATGATATATTCATGTGATTCCTAATTTTACCTCTGTTGATGTATTTAATTATATTTGTAACCTTACGGATGTTCAACCAACCGTATCCTAGGGATGAAGCCTACTTGGTCATGGTATATGATATTTGAGATGTGTCATAGGATCTCATTTGCTAGAATCTTGTTGAGTATTTTTGCATCTGTGTTCATCAGGGATATTAGCCTGCAGTTCTCTTTCTTTGTTGGATATTTACCCAGTATGGATATCAGTGTGATGCAGCTTCATAAAATAATTAGGGGAGAATTCCATTTGTCTAGGTTGCTTGGAATATTTTCAGTAGGATGGGTATCAGCTCTTTCTTGTATGTTTTGTAGAACTCCTCTGGAAAACCATCTGGTTCAGGGTTTGTACTGTGGGGGGTGGTTTTCCTATGATGGAGTCAATTTCCTGGGCTGTTGCTGGTCTTTTAATGTCTCAATTTCCTGTTTCAACCTTGGGAGGTTGTGTGATGCCAGAAAGTCCTCCATTTCCTTTAGGTTTTTGAGTTTGTTTCATTCAAGTGTGCATAGTAATCTCTGATACTTTTTTGGATTTCCTCAGGGTCCGTTGTGATTTGATCCATTGCACTTCTGATTGTGATTATTTGGGCTTTTTCTCTCTTTTTCTTGGTCAGTCTGGCTAGGGGTCCATCTTTCTTGTTTATCCTTTCCAGAACCAGCTTTTGGTTTCATTGATTTTTTTCTATGATATGGTTATCTTTTACACCCTGTATTTGGGCTTTTACTTTGGTGATCTAGATTCTTCTGCTGAAGTTAGGGTTTTGATGGTCTTGTCTTTCCAATTCCCTTAGGTGATTTGTTAGGCTAACTTGCAATCTTTCCATTTTCTTCATGTGTGCTCACAAAGAAATGAATGTTCCACTCAGTACTGTTTTCATGGCATCTCAGAGGTTTTAGTAAGATGTGTCTTTATTTTCATTTGTTTCCAGAAATCTTTTAATTTCTGCTTTGACTTCCATGTTGGCCCATGAGTTGTTCAGCATCATGCTGTTTAGTGTCCTTGTCTTCGTGGGGCTTGTGGTAGATTTGTTGGTGTTGAAATATATTTTTATCCCACTGTGGTCTGAGAAGGTACATGGCAGAATTTCAATCTTATGGAATTTGTTTATGCTTGATTTATGGCTGAGGATGTGGTTGATCTTCTACTTATCACCATGTTCCATGTGGTGATGAGTAGAATGTATATTCCATGGTTGTTGGGTGGAGTGTTCTGTAGGTATCTATTAAGTCCATTTAGCCAAGCATCAAGTTTAGGTTCCAGACCTTCCTTGTTGATTTTTTTGCCTCAATAATTTGTCTAGCATTGATAGTGGGATATTTAAGTCTCCAGTCATGATAGTGTTAGTCAATTTCTTTTTTTAGTTTACCTAGAAGTTGCTTTGTAAACGTTGGTGCTTCTATGTTGGGTGCATATATATTTAGGATGGATATTTCTTATTGACAGATTGAGCCTTTTATCATTATGTAGTGACCTTCTGTGTCTTTTTAAATTTTTGATAGCTAGCCAGGCTCGGTGGCTCAGCCTGTAATCCCAGTGCTTTGGGAGGCTGTGGTGAGTGGATTGCCTGAGCTGGTGGGTTCGAGACCCACCTGGGCAACTTGGCAAGACCTCATCTCTACAATAAATCAAAAATTAGCCAGGCATGGTAGCGCGCACCTGTAGTTCCACCTACTTGGAAGGCTGAGGCGGGAGGATCGCCAGAGCCCAGGAAGTCGAGGCTGCGGTGGCCGCAAGTGGCCACTGTACTCCAGTCTGGGCAACAGAGTGAGACTCCAACTCAAAAAAAAAAAAAAAGAAAAAAAAACTTTTTGATAGCTTAAGGAATATTTTGTCTGATATTAAGATCACAACTCCTGCAATCTTTTGTGTCCCATTTGCCTGAAAATTTGTTGCCCATCCTTTAACTTTGAGTCTGTGAGGGTCCATTCTTGTAAGATGAGTATTCTAGAGACAGCATATTGCTGTGTCATGTTTTTATATCCATTTGCCACTCTATGTCTTTTCAGTGGTTCATTTAGTCCATTCACGTTCAGCCTAATTATTGAGATGTAAGAGTTTATCCCTGTCATGAGGTTCTTACAGAGTTTGTTGTTTTTCTTGTTTGTTTCTGTCTGTTGGTTTTTTTTTTAATTTTGGGTTGATATGTGTGTGTATTTTTTATCTTTTTCTGCATTCTTGGGAATAGTGTGTTTCTTCCTTTCTTTCTTCTGTGCTTAATACTTTGTTAAAGATTTCTTGTAGAGCTAGTCTGAAGGTGGCATAAACTCTTAGGGATTGAATGTCTGGGAAGGATTTTAATTCTCTATCACTGATGAAGCTTAGTTTAGCTAGGTAGGAAATTCTTGGTGAGAATTGTTTATCTTTGAGTACTTGAAGACTGAACTCCCATCTCTTCTAGACTGCAGTGTTTCTGGAGATAAGTTTGCTACTATTCTAATTGGTTTTCCCTTGCAGATAGTGTGATCTTTCTCGCTTCCTTTAGGATTTGTTCTGTATACCAACTTTGTGTAAGCGAATTACTATGTGTTTAGGAGTTGGTCTTTTAATTTGATGTCTTGCAGGAGTTCTGTGAATCTCTTATGTTTGAATTGTCTTGTCTCTGATGAGATAAGGGATGTTTTCTTGGATAACTCATGGAATGTTTGTTCCAGGGTGGTCTCTGTCTATCTGCCTCAGGAATGCCAATTACCCTAGCTTTAGCCTCTTGATATAATTGGACATCTCTTGGAGGTTTTGTTCCATCTTTTTAAGCTTCTTTTCTATGTTTTTAACAGTTTGGGTTAGTTCCATATTTTGGTCCCCAAGTTCTGAGATTCTTTCTTCTGCTTGGTTAATTGTCCCCATGCTTGTTATTTTGTTATTTACTTCATTTACTGTAATCTTTATTGCCAGTGTCCTGGTTATCAACTCCTTCAATCTTTCCTCTTATCTCTCTTCATTTCTATTCATTCTCTCTATTAATATCTTGATATCTTGGTTTGTGGTTTGAGATCAGTCATTTTGGAGGCTCTTCATTGTTTGAGTTCCAAAGTCTTTATTCTTAGGTGCTGTCTTCCCAGGAGGTCTGTATGGGACCTGTGTTCTTCTATTGGTTCTTCCTCATATGTGATGGTTTTCCTCCCTCTTTTTCCCCCTTCTTTAATTGCATTGCTCAGTAATAGGAGGGATAACTTTCACTTCTGTTTGCTCAATCCCCTATTCTTTCTTATGTAGATTATCTGGATTTGTTCAATTTTGAAGCTGGACTGGGGATGAGAGGCCATGCCTTTTGCAGTTTTGAGATTTGAATAAAGTGTGATGGGGGGAGCTGTGGTTCAGAAGCTATCTGCAGATCCCTGTATCCACTGACTGGCATGTGGACTCCCTAGAACCTACTTCCCTCCATTTTATAGTCTGTCTATGCAGTGGGGGTATATGTATGCCTCCTGAAAGCAACATGAGATAAGAAAAAGGGAAAGAACAGAGAAAGGAAAAGGGAGATGAAAGGAAGTGAAAAGAGAGAAGAGAATAAGGAAGACAAACACCCTAATTAATGAATAAACAAATAACTAAATTAGAACAAATAAACAAATATACAAACAAAAAAAAAAACCTGATGATGCACTCATCCTCAAATATACCCCTACACAAACAAAACTAAAAAACTAATATATAACAAAAACAAAGCAAATACAAAAACATAAACAAAAAAAGAAGAAGAAGAAAGAGTTTCCTCTTTGGTATTTCTGGAACTTCAGGTTCCTATTGTTTAGTTTAATTCTTTAATTTTTACTGGCAGTTCCCAAGCACTGCTGCCGCTTTTGGCTGCTGTTGCAGCAGGGAGTGGGCTCTGGTCTCCAGCCTCTCCCCTCCACTCTTAGTGTAGGCCAATCAGGTTGATCTCGGCATGGGTCAGATGCCACTGGACTGCTGGGGGAGGGAGGTGAATCAGATTCAGACTCACCCCAACTCATCTAGTCCTGCTGCTGCTGCCAAGTCTTCCACTTGGATCAGATGTGTCCGTGCCTGGTCTAGAGTGGGGGTGGGGTGTCTGTCTCTCTGCGTCTGCTCCTGAAGTTTCCTCTCTGAGCCAGCAATGGTTGATCCCAGAGGGGTACAGAGATTGCCTCCAGGTCTCATGTTGGAGGCGAACCCAATTGGGTGGGCCAATGCAGGTCTCTGCCCATCCCAGGACTGAAAAAATGGCAGCAGTCTGTTGCTGAATCTTAATGATAAGTATTAGGGATTAGTTTTAATAGCTCTCTCCTTTTCCACATTTCTAATATACCACAGTAAAAAAAGAAAGTTGTTTTTTTTTTTAAAGTACATGTGCCTCCTCCATGCGTCTTCTTTCTGGATGCACATCTGGAGATAGATGCTAATGAGGCAACTGGGCCTAGGAGGCCCACAAGATGGAAGCAGCCAAGCACTCATGGAAAGTCATCAGCCTACCATGAACATGCACTTCAGGCTGCTATGGAACATGCACTAAATTTCTATTGTATATGAGCTTTTATAACATTTTGGATCTATTTGTTTTCACTGCCTAGCCTACACATAAACTATATCAATAAATAATTTGGTTTGGCCCATCATTTAATCTATGAGCTCTTTTAAAAATTATTCTTTTATTCATACTATTTTCCCTTGTTTGCTATTTGTGCATTTTATCATTTGAGTTTTGAAATGAAAATGCCAAGGACACCTTATTTATATATTGGACAATGTCCTGTGGCCACCATTAGATGCCAAGTCAATTAATCAATCTCCTTTGAATAGTGATTCTGCTATGAATCCATATAATTATCTTAACCCCTGTTTACAGTACTCTGTTCCAGGCAAAGATTTTTTTAAAGAAAGAAAATATTTATTTAAAAAGAGATCATTTCCCACATGTGGCCATCTGGGGTGCAATCCGATGCTACATGAAAGACGCAAAATTGCACAGAAGTTAGATCTAAAATATATAGTTTATTTAAAAGTAAGTTAGAGAGAGAAAGAGAAGGGAGAGAGAAGATTCACCTCCCCAAGTGGGGAGTAAAGGCCAAAGCCAGGAAGCACGGCGACAGCCATAGCTCAAAAAACACATGACCACCCAGGAGTCTAGCAAGGCAATGGCTCCCAGGCAAAGATTATGTCCCTGTCAGACATCTTGTCAAACTCTAGCTAGGTAATTGCAGATGGGTCTAACTATATTAGAAAAAAGAAAATATGATCAGATTTGACTTACTCTTAGTAAACTAATACTAACTCTATTGATCACTTTCAGTTCTAAGTTGTCACAAGCAATTCCCTTAATAATTATTCTAGAATCTTGGCTGGCTTCAGTTCACCATTCTATAATTTGGTAAGGGAAGAGCCATCTTTCCCTTTTTAAAAATCAAAACTCTTTTTGTAGGTTTCCAAATTTCCAACATCACTCCCTTGTATCCTCCACAGTTCCTCAAATTCACTCACAGTGGTTGGGTGAACTCACTTGGGGAACACATTTAGCAAATATTTCCTTTGCTCCAAGATACTTGAAGTTATTTACAGGATTTCAGGTTCTCAGCTTCGATTGAGTTTTTATCAGTATGTATTCTACCTCTCTTTTTGAGAACCTCTTCCCTGAGAGAGAAGTGAAGCAAAAGGAGAATAGAGCCATTCTACCCTCTCTGTGTCAAATATGTTCATCAGATTCATCTCCCTGAACAGTTCATTGCTTCCTCTGGAAAGAAATGACAGGTTCCTTCGCAGACACCTAGATGGAACTAGAGTCAATAATACTGAGTAACCTCTCACAGAAACAAAGATCTGAGTATCACATGTTCTCACTCATATAGCAGACCTTGAACATCCATCGTAATACTATAAAAAAAGGACTGACAGTGGTGGGAAACTATGGGGGGGGGAGGGGAAGGGAGGTGGGATTAACGGTAGTCAATATCTGTCTGGGGACAGGGAGACAACCCTTATCAACAAGGATGCCTGAACGAAGCATATTTATATACTTAACCCTTAACTGTACCCCACAATATCAAAATTAAAAATATTGATGTAGAAAAAAGTAAAAATAAATAAATATAAATAAATAAAGATTTGAACAGTAAAAAAAAAACAAACCAAAAAAAGAAATGACAGGTTCCTGATGCCTTAAGCCTTCCAGTTCCCTCCTTTGCCCCACTCTCCTCCAGCTTCTCAGGGGATGTGTGCAGAAGACATGCCAATTGTACCTTCTTTGTCACTAGCCAGTGCTGCAGCCCCACATGAATATCCCACTTCCACCCCATGACCAGGGCAAGCAAGGCACCAACTTCAGAGCAATGCACGGAATTTTTTTTTTTTTGAGTTGGAGTCTCACTCTGTCACCCAGGCTGGAGTGCAGTGCCATGCTCACAGTCACCACAGCCTCGACCTGCTGGGCTCAGGCAATCCTTCCGCCTCAGTCTTCCAAGTAACTGGAATTATAGGCACGCACCATCATGTCCAGATTATTTTTTGATTTATTGTAGAGATGAGGTCTCGCAAAGATGCCCAGGCTGGTCTTGAACCCATGGACTCAGGCAACCCTCTCACCTTGGCCTCTCAAAGTTCTGGGATTATAGGTGTGAGCCACTATGCCCAGCTGGTGCACAGACTTTTAACCTTCAGTGTTAGGTTAAGGTCTACAAATGTCATGAGTTTCCTTTGAGTTTTTCTCAATCCCCAGGCCCTACTAACCCAGCAGCATTGGATCAAAGAGAGTAAAGGAAGAATGAACAGGAGTATACCTCATAAAGAAGAAAATTGATTTTTCAGAATTCATTTTATTTGAAATTCCTTTATTCCTCCATGGAAATCTTTTCCTCCAAAATGATGGCTTCATTGTACGTTCCTAAGAGTTTCCTTTTGTTTCTCTCTCACACCAGAGGTTATCCTTGGGGCAAAGACAGTCCTTAAGTGCATTCAGAGAGGAATGAATGACTAACAGTACATTTGACTTCAAGCCATCTTTGTCATTCTTGCTCTGCTGACCACTAGAAAATCCTCTGACTATCCCTGGCATTTTTGTTTCAAATCCCAAATCATTCTCAACTTAGGCCTTTTTGACATTATCTTTACAGATCAATGCCATTCTCAATTGTATGCCTTTCCTTTCCCCTTTTATGGACACCAGCAAATAACAACTCCCTCTGGGGCCACCATTTCCTTCCTCCCTACATTGACTGAGGTTTCAAAGTCCAGTTATATTGCCCAAAACTTCTCCATATTATAAATCTCTTCTCTAGCATCTGACCATGGAATTATGTCTCTACTTTCTCTAAATCTTGTATATCCTCTCCTTAGGATCTATGTTTGCAACCTATGCCCCACCTTTTCTCTGGTATCAGTAGGATGGAGGTAGTGACCAAATAGACAAAGCCAGTCAGAGATTATTTTAAACTCTGCAAGAGCTAGGGATCTTAGGAATTATATGGGGGGGGAAGATAATATTCCATCAAGGTCAAAGGTCTTTGAAATTACATAAGAAAGACATTTATATATTTTAATTACTAATGAAGTACAAAATCCAATCCAGTCATCAAATTGGATGGGACGGCATGTAGACAGAAGAATAAGGAGGAGGGATCCAAGATGGCCACTGGAAGTAGCCCACCTATGCCCCTTTGGCCTAGCAGAACAGAGAGGATGGACCCAGTCACCAATAAACTCAGGCAGCTTGAGTAGTTTGGGACCAAGGAAGCACCCTGAATCCCACAGAGAACTCTTGGAATGCATAGGTCAAGAAGGAGAGTCTGGGCAGCCACAATGGAGCTGGGTGTGCCCATCCCTGCCAGGTACCAGGCTTGCATAGGATCTGCAGCCCCACTTTATATGTGAAAGAGGATGAGTGCTCTTGACAAGATCAGGTTGGTTCCCCTGTTCCCAGCCACATGCAGGTCATTGGCCCCATGTGGAATGATACTAGCTCAGGGCATAGCGACACTCAGAATGCCTACCACAAATCAACCCCCAGGAGCACATTACCCAAAATGGTGCCTGGCAGCTGGCATCCAGGTCAGGAAAGCTCACCTATAGTTGCACTCAACTGATACCTGTCACCAACATCTGGTAGCCAGCCTCTGCCACAAGACCAAAAAGATTTTCCTGCCAGCATCACACATACAAAAAGCAAGTCCTTCCATAACAGGGAATCTGCTGTTTTAAGTGCTGAGTGTGACCTCAGATGGAGGAGGGGGAGTCATGAAAGGCTCCTGGAGGCACTGTTTCCTGTTGGGAATGTTTCTGGGCTGCAAGCAGCACTGAAACTTCTGCAGTGTTCCCAGTGACTGGGGGCCTATCTCCTCCACATGATTCCCACATAATGCTTACAATGGGAGTTGGAAGTCAATCTGACCTGCCCAGTCATGGGAAAAACTCTGCACAGAAATTTACTTTGAGTTCTAAGCATTGCCCAGCAAAAGTGGTAGAAGAGTAGTAAATGTTCCTCTCTCTCCCTGTGGGAAATATGTTGAATGACAGAAAAGACCCTGGGGCAACAAGACCATTCCTAGCATACAACAGCAAAACTGAAATAATAAAAAGCAAAGATCTGTTCCTCACAGATGAGGAAGAATCAGAGGGGGAAAAAAACAGCCATCTTCAAAGCCTTAAAAAGAGTGCACCTGCAAAAGTACTGCCCAGTCTCCAAAAAACGGAAGCCAACCAGAATGACCTATCTTTGATGACAGACACATAATTCAGATATTAGACTTGTAAAATGGCTAAGGAAAACCACAAAAAGTTGGAAGCAAAGATCACCCAAGCCATGTAGAAAGTAAAAGTTGAGATGGCCAATATACGAAAGTTCTATTCTGAAACCTGAAAGTGAAGATTTCCCTCCTAGAATTTCAAAGCACAATAACAAGCTTAGGGAGTATAATCAATCAGAGGAAAGAATTTCAGAGCCTGAAAATCAAAATATTGACTCATCCAGTCTCACAAAATATTGACTCATTCAGTCTCACAAAAACAAGGAGAAAAGGTTCAAAAAGAATGAGCAAAGCCTATGAGAGGTGTGGGACTAGATAAATTAAACAAATCTGCCAGGTTCGGTGGCTCAGCCTGTAATCCCAAGCCTTTGGGAGGCTGAGGTGAGTGGATTGCCTGAGCCCGTGGGTTCGAGACCTGCCTGGGCAACTTGGCGAGACCTCATCTCTACAATAAATCAAAAATCAGCCGGGTGTAGTAGCGCATGCCTGTAGTTCCAGCTACTTGGAAGGGAGGCAGAAGGATCGCTAGACCCAGCAGGTCGAGGCTGCAGTGGCCGGGAGTGGCCACTGCACTTCAGTCTGGTGACAGAGTGAGACTCCAACTCAAAAAAAAAAAATTAACCAAATCTATGATTGATTGGTATTCCTGAAAGAGAAGGGAAAATTGAGAATACCCTGGAACAAGCCATTAGGTCATCCAAGAAAATTTCCCCTATCTTGCTAGACAGGTGATCATCCAAATGCAAGAGATACAGAGAACCCCTTCCAAGGTATTACATGAGATGGTAAGCAAATACCCATCAGAATCACAGCAGACTTCTCAGCAGAAACTCTACAAGACAGAAGGGACTGGAGTCCCATTTTTAACATTCTAAAAGATAAGCAATTTCAGCTAAAAATTACCTACCCCTCTGAGCTAAGCTACATCAGTGATGGAGAGTTAAAATCCTTGCCAGACACCCAATACCTAACAGAATACACTACCTCCAGACCAGCCCTTCAGGAGATCCTTATGAAAGCTTTGAGCACAGTAATAAAAGAATGGGTCTACCCATCACAAAAGCACAGGCAAGCACAGAGTTAACAGAGCATACAGATCATCAACAAATTTATTTTTTATAAAAAGGAAGAGGACAACCCCTTTGGGTCTCCTCCCACTGTGGGAGCTTTCCTGTCTTCTCAATAAATCCGGTTTTTAAAAAAAGGAAGCAAAGCAACCTTTCAAAAGTCTTATGACAGGATAGGGATAAACCCTCATGTATTAATAGTTAACTTGAACATGATTTGTCTGAATGCACCACTAAAAAGGCATAGAGTAGCAAATTGGATAAAGAAACATCAGTCAACATTCTGCTGCCTCCAGGAAACCCATCTCACTGCAAAGAACACCAACAGGCTCAAGGTTAGGGGCTGGAAATTGACCTTCTGGGCAGATGAAAAACAAAAAAGAGCAGGGGTAGCTATTCTTATATCAAACCAAATGGACTTCAAGCCAATAAAAGTTAAAAAGAACACTACAGCTGGGTTCAGTGCCTCAATCTATAATCCCAGCACTTTGGAAGGCTGAGGTGAGTGGTTTACCTGAGCCAGCAGGTTTGAGATCAGCCCAGGCAACTTGGCGAGACCTTGTCTCTATGATAAATTTTTTTTTTAATTAGCCAGGCATGGTAGTGAGCACCTGTAGTTCTGACCACTTGGAAGGCTGAGGGGAAGGATCACCAGAGTCCAGCAGGTTGACATTGGGGTGGGCATGAGCATACCACTGCACTCCAGCCTGGGCAATGGAGTGAGACTCCAACTCCAAACAAAAATAAAAATAAAAAGGACACTACATAATGATAAAGGGCTAAATCCATCAGCAAGAAATATCCATCTTAAATATATATGCACCCAATACAGAAGCACCCAGATGTATAAAACAATTGCTACATAAACTAAGAGAGGACATAGACACCCACACAATTATAGTTGGGGACTTAATAGTCCACTAATAGTTCTAGACAGATCATCAAGGCAAAAAACCAACAAAGAGATCCAGAGCCTAACTAGACTAATTGGACTTAATATACACCTATAGAACATTCCACCCAACATCAACAGAGTATACATTCCACTCATTAGCACATGGAACATACTCCAAGATTGATCACATTCTTGGACATAAATCAAACATGAACAAATTCCAGAAGTGTGAAATAATACTAAGCATCTTCTCGGATCACAACTGAATAGAAATAAATATCACCACCATCAAATACCCCTCAAGACACACAAAGATATGGAAACTAAACAACATGCTGCTGAATGACTTTTGGGTCAACACAGAAATCAAGACAGAAATAAGAAGATTCCTAGAAACAAATTAAAACAAAGACATGACAAACCAAACTTCTGGGATACCACAAAAGTAGTGTTGTTTGGGAAATTCATAGCATCACACACTCACATCAAGAAATTAAAGGAAGCATAAGTAAACACCCTAATGTCACACCTAAGAGACCAGGAAATACAAGAACAATCAAATCCTAATTTCAGTAGAAAAATCCAGATTAAGACAAAGTCACAATTACAAAAAATGAAAGACAAAATATATTTTAGAAAGAATCAATAGAAAACAAATAGCTGGTTCTTTGAAAGGATAAATATGATAGATCCCTAACGAGACTGACTTTTAAAAAGAGAGAGAAAGTCCAAACAAACATAATTAGAAATAAAAAAGGCAATGTTACTACTGCCTCTGAAGAAGTTCAAAAGATTATCAGAGATTACTATAAACATCTGTACACGAATAATCTAGAATATCTAGGGAAAATGGAAGATTTTCTGGCATCACACAACTTCCCAAGGCTGAAACAAGAAGAAATTGAAACCCTAAACAGACCATAACAATCCAGAAAATTGGCACAGTTATTAAAAAAAAACAACTCCCTGCCAAAAAAAAAAAAAGTCCTAGACCAGATAGCTTCTCAGCTGAATTCTGTAAGACATACAAGGAAGAACTGATGCCAACCTTATTCCAGGCAATTGAGAAGGAAGAAATTCTCCCTAGATAATTTTATGATAATATCATCCTGATACCTGAAACTGGCAAAGACTCAACAAGAAAAGAGAGACAAATTTCATGATGAACACAGACTCAAAAACAATCTCAACAAGATTCTAGCTAATTGGATCTAACAACATATCCCAAGCATCATCCACCAAGGAGTAAGTAAGCTTCATTCTTGGGATGTAGAGGTGATTCAACATTCACAAGACCATAAACATAATTCGGCATATTAACAGATGTAAAAACAAGAACCACATAATTATCTCATGAGATGCAGAAAAAAGCATTTGATAAAATCCAGCATCCCTTCTTGATAAAAGGCATAAAAGAAACACTCCTCAAACAAAAAGAGCCATCTATGACAAACCTGCAGCCAACATCATTCTTAATGGGAAGAAGCTGGAAGGATTCCTCCTAAAAAACTGGAATGAGACAAGGTTGCACAATCTCATCCCTCTTCAACATAGTTCTGGAAGTACTTGGCAGAGCAATCAGGCAGAAGAAGGAAATCATGGGTATCCAAATAAAAAACTAAGTTAGCCCTCTTTGCAGACGACATAATTCTATACCTAGAAAACCCTAGAGAGTCTGTCAAAAAACCTCCTCACACTGATAATCAACTCTGGTAAAGTCTCAGGATACAAAATCAATGCAAAAGACAGTTGCATTTCTATACACCAACAAGAAGCAGGTTGAGAATCAAATTTAAAAAACAAAATTCCATTCACAATAGCCACAAAATATGAAATACCTTGGCATTCATCTAACCAGAGAAGTGAAAGACCTTTACAATGAAAACTGTGAAACACTGCTCAAAGAAATCAAGGATAATACAAACAAATGAAAAAACTCCACATGCTTATGGATTGGAAGAATAAACGTCATCAAGATAATTATTCTACCCAAGGCAACCTACAGATTCAATGCAATCCCTACTAAATGGCAAACATCATTTTTCACAGACCTAGAAATGACAACACAGAATTTCATATGGAAGTAAAAAAGGACATGAATAGCCAGAGCAATCCTCAGAAAAAGGAGCAAAGCTGAAGGTATCATACTTTCAGACTTTAAACTATATTACAAGGCTACAGAAATCAAGACAGCATGGTACTGATACAGGAATAGGCACATAGACCAATGGAATAGGATAGAAAATACAGAAATAAAAACTCAATCACTCAACTAACTCATCTTTGACAAAGCCATCAATAACAAACACTAGGGAAAGAAAATTATATTTAGCAAAAAATGGTGGGAAAACTGGCTAGCCACATGTAAAAGAATGAAATTGGACCCCCTACCTATCACCATATGCAAAAATACTCAAAAGGGATCAAGGACTTAAATGCAAAACCTCAAACTATAAGAATCTTAAAAGAAAATGTGCTGGCAAGGATGCAGAGAAAAGGGAATGCTGCTACACTGTTAGTGGGAATTAAACCTCTATGAGAAACAGTGTGGCAATCCCTAAAAGAACTAGAAATTGACCCTCCATATAATCCAGCAATTCCCCTTCTGGGAATATACCCAGAGGAATTTAAATAACTCTACAAAAAAAGATACCTGCACATGCATGTTTATTGCAGCACTGTTTACAATAGCAAAAACATGGAATCAACCATGCTACCCATTGAAACTGGACTGGATAAGAAAAAGTGGTACATGTACACGATGGAATACTATGCAGCCATAAAAAAGAACAAAATCATGAATTGTGCAGCAACCTGTATAGAACTAGAGTCTATAATACTGAGTGACCTCTCACAGAAACAAAGATCTGAGTATCACATGTTCTCACTCATATAGTGGACCTTGAACATCCAATGAAATACTATAAGAAAATGACTGATGGTACTGGGAAACTATGGGGGAGGAGATGGGATTAATAGTAGCAAATATCTGTCTGGGGATGGAGAAACACCTCTTATCAACAGTGTGCCTGAATGAAATGTAATTGTATACCTAACCCTTTACTGTACCCCACAACACCATAATAAAAAAATATTGATAAGAGCTGAGCCGCCGCCTCCTCCTCTAAAGCAGCCAAGCCGCCGCCTCCTCCAGCTCCTCCAAAGCAGCCAAGCAGTCGCCTCCTCCGAGGCAGCCGCCACACAGAGGTGGCTATTACACATTGCACTGCCTGTGCCAGTGGCCCAGTTGCCACCGCCGCCACCGTTGCTGCTGCTGCCACCGCTGCCACCAAAACAGGCATTCCACATCACATCGTCACTGCCTGAGGGGCGGGCAAGCAGCTGAGATAAAGACCATCTGGAACGAGGGATAACACCACCTGCTGGTGATTCAAGCCCACCACCAGCAAGTGCTGGTCTGAGGTCTGGGGTCCCTCAGTCCCACGCAGGGCCGGATACTGTGGCCCCCTGCTGCTGCTGTTCCACCGCGTGTGTGGGAGTCTCGGGTCTCAGTTAGCTCCCTAGCTACATTGTCTCTCATTGTCACCAAGCTGCTGGTCACTCAGGGAGGCTCTGGGTGCCCGAACCTCAGAGACACCGGTCCCATTCCTGGCTGAAGTACCCTGTGGGGGGCCCAGGGCTGCTCTCTCCACTCACTGCCTGCCTATTGGAGCTTTGGAGCTCTGGAGCTCCGGGCCCACCCTGGCTGAGGCACTCAGCCTGTGACCCCAAGCTTGGAGATACAGACAAGCAGAGGGAAAGGGATCTATGAAAGAGAATCTGCATACGCCTTTCTCCAGGCAGAGATTTCCATTGCCCTGCCCACCTATCAACAAACTTCACCTCGATTCCTAAGGTGATGTTGCTAAACAGGAGACAGTGCCCCCCCCAAACTGAATCAGATAAAAGCAACTCCCAGCAGACAAACCCAAGCTGTGAGTAAACCTAGCTGCCTGCAATGGAAAAACAAAGGGGAGAGGCCGGAGATCAGAGCTGAAGTGATTTTAGTCTGATCTCTTATTGTGACTTATGATTTTATCATTTTGACTGTTTATTTTGATTATGTTCATTGTTTGCCTTCTGACTTACACTGTTTCATGTTTATATTGGTTTGTCTCTGTGTAGCTATCAGTATTCTTTAGGGAATCTTTCTTGCGTGTCTTCTTCCACTTCTCTCCGGCCTTGTTTCTCTTTCTCACCTGATAGTTGGTATGTATGTCTGTTTTTGCTCTCACTGTTCTCTCTCTCTAACTTCCTATTGACTCCCCCTTCCTCCATTATTTTCCTCTTTTATACCCCCATTTTAATCTAGGAACCAAGACTACATACTGCTGAA
>NW_007249759.1:175437-176267 GCF_000164805.1 Carlito syrichta | reverse complement strand
CATACCTGAGGCAGAAAGAGAGACAGAGACCACACTAGAACAAACTTTCCATGAGATCATTCAAGAAAACTTCCCTTATCTAATCAGTGATGCGAAAATTCAAACACAAGACATTCAGAGAACCCCTGCAAGACAAAAAATGAGAAGACCAACTCCTAGACACATAATAATTCGCCTAAACAAAGTAGGCATAAAAGAAAAAATTCTAAAGGCAGCAAGAGAAAACGGCCAGATCACCTACCATAGAAGACCAATCAGAAGAGCAACAGATTTATCTACAGAAACCCTGCAGGCTAGGAGAGCTTGGAACCCTGTCTTCAAAGTCCTAAAAGATAAACAATTTGAACCAAGAATAACTTACCCAGCCAAGCTAAGCTTCATCAGTGAGGGAGAATTAAAATCTTTCCCAGATATCCAATCCCAAAGAACTTATGCTGCCACCAAACCACCTCTACATGAAACACTTAAGAAAGTACTAAACACAGAAGAAAAGGAAAAAAGAACAAAGTTTTTCAAAAGAGTATAGGGAAAAGAATAAAATATACATGATCCAATCCCAAAACCAAAAGAAAGACAAAAAAGAACCAAGTGGAAGAACAACAACTCTATAAGAACTCTATGGTAGGGATGAACTCTCACATTTCAATAATTAGTCTGAATGCGAATGGACTAAACGCACCACTGAAAAGACACAGAATGGCAAAAATGGATAAAATATCACCAGGCAACAATATACTGCCATCAAGAGACCCATCTCACTAGAAAAGACATACACAGACTCAAAGTAAGAGGATGGGAAACAAATTTTCAGGCGAATGGAACACAAAAGA
>NW_007249759.1:164229-174170 GCF_000164805.1 Carlito syrichta | reverse complement strand
GCTTCATTTCTGGGATGCAAGGCTGGTTCAACATTCGTAAAACCATAAATGTAATTAAATACATCAACAGATGTCAAAAACCACATGATTATATCATTAGATGCAGAAAAAGCTTTTCATAAAATCCAGGACCCCTTCCTGATAAAAACCCTCGAACATCTAGGCATACGGGGAACATACCTCAAAATAGTAAAAGCCATCTACAAGAAACCCACAGCCAGCATACTCCTAAACAGACAAAAATTAGAACCATTTCCCCTGAAAACTGGAATAAGACAAGAATGCCCACTCTCACCCCTCCTGTTCAACATAGTATTGGAAGTCCTGGCTTGAGCAATCAGAGAAGAGAAGGCAATTTGGGTATCCAAATAGGAAAAGCAGAAGTCAAATTATCTCTCTTTGCAGATGATATGATTGTGTACCTTGAAAACCCAAGAGAATCTGTCAAAAACCTCCTTACACTGATAAAGGCCTTTAGCAAAGTCTCAGAATTCAAAATAAATGTGCAAAAGACAAGGGCATTTCTTTACACCAATAATAAGCAAACAGAAACCCAAATAAAAAACACAATTCCTTTCACAATAGCCACAAAAAAAATGAAATACCTTGGCATCTTCCTAACCAGGGACACGAAAGACCTTTACAATGAAAACTACAAAACACTGCTCAAAGAAATCAAAGATGACACAAACAAGTTGAAAAATATCCCATGCTCATGGATTGACAGAATCAACATTGTGAAGATGTCCATCTTACCTAAGGCAATCTACAGATTCAATGCAATACCCATCAAATTACCAGCAACATTCTTCTCAGACCTAGAAAAAACAATACAGGAATTCATATGGAAACACAAACGTCCGAGAATAGCCAGAACAATTCTCAGCAAAAAAAACAAAGCAAGTGGTATCACATTGCCCGACTTCAAATTCTACTATAAAGCTACAATCATCAAAACAGCTTGGTATTGGTATAGGAATAGGCATATAGATCAATGGAATGCAATTGAGATTCCAGAAGCAAAACCTCAATTTCTCAACTAACTCATCTTCGACAAAGCCTCCACCACCTACCAATGGGGAGAGGAGAATCTATTCAGTAAATGGTGCTGGGAAAACTAACTGACCACATGCAGAAGATTGAAACAGGACCCCTATCTATCCCCATGCACAAAGGTTAACTCCAAATGGATCAGAGACCTAAATGTAAAACTTCAAACCATAAGAACCTTAGAAATGAAGGAAATACCCTCATGGAAATCGGAACTGTCATCCAATTCCTGAACAAAACCCAAAACCCACAGGTCATAAGAGAGAAAATAGACAAGTGGGACCTTATTAAACTGACAAGCTTCTGCAAAGCCAAAGAAACCACCAAGAGAGCAGGGAGACAGCCTACAGACTGGGAAAAAGTATTTGCCAACACCAGGTCAGACAAAGCCTTAACATCTTTGATCTACAAGGAACTCAAACGTGCTAAAAGAAAAAAAAACAACCCCATTCTAAAATGGGCAAAAGATATGAACAGACACTTCACAAAGAAAGACATCCAAGCAGCCAACAGACATATGAATAAATGTTCAACCTCACTAATCATCAGGGAGATGCAAATCAAAACCATACTGAGATACCACCTAACTCCAGTCAGAATGGCAATTATCAACAACTCAAAAAATAACAGCTGCTGGAGAGGGTGTGGCGAAAAGGGAACACTTCTACACTGTTGGTGGGCGTGCAACCTCTGTGGAAAGCAGTGTGACGATTCCTAAAGGCTCTAAATATCAACCTCCTATATGACCCCGCAATCCCCCTACTGGGAATATATCCAGAAGAACTCAAATCACTCTATAAAAAAGATACCTGCACACGTATGTTTATCGCAGCATTGTTCACAATAGCAAGAACCTGGAAGCAACCATGCTGCCCATCAAAAGAGGACTGGATTTTAAAAATGCGGTTCATATACACAATGGAATATTATGCAGCCATTAAAAAGAACAAAATCATGAATTTTGCAGCAACCTGGATGGAACTAGAGTCTATAATACTGAGTGACCTCTCACAAAAACAAAGGTCCGAGTATCACATGTTCTCACTCATATAATGGACCTTGAACATCCAACCTAATACTATAAGAAAATGACTGACAGTAGTGGGAAACTATGGGAGGGGGGGATGGGATTAACGGTAGCAAATATCTGTCTGGGGATGGGGAAGCATCTCTTATCAATAGGGTGCCTGAATGAAACATATTTGTATACCTAACCCTTAACTGTACCCCACAACATCATAATAAAAAATAATTATAAAAATATATATATTGATTTAAAAAAAATTTCCCACCTCTATTAATAATGTAATGGGTGACAGAGTGAGACTTCAACTCAAAAAATAAATAAAATAAATAATGCAACCTTGAGGATAAAAAATAAAATTTTAAAAAATAAATAAAATAAAATAAAAATATAATACACAGCGATCTATCACAGAAAAAAAGAACTGAGTACCATCTTGTTCTCACTCATAAGCAGATCCTGAACATTTACCATAATACTGTAAGAAAGGGATTGGCAGTAGCCAGAAACTGCCAGGCGATGGGAGGCACATGACATTAATAAGGTTACTTGCTCTGAAACCAGGCAAGGTGGGGACCAAAGGGAGGCCCAAACTTTACTTGTGTGATGACCACTTGTATATCTAATCCTGAGTTGTAGTCCACATCTTTAAAATAAAATAAAAACTTTGGGGGTTTTTTGTTTTGTTTTGTTTTGTTTTGAGTTGGAGTCTCACTCTGTTGTCCAGACTGGAGTGCAGTGGCACGCTCCCGGCCACTGCAGCCTCAACCTGCTGGGCTCTGGCGATCCTTCTGCCTCAGCCTTCCAAGTGGCTGGAACCACAGGCACGCGCTACCACGCCTGGCTAATTTTTTGATGATTGTAGAGATGAGGTCTCGCCAAGTTGCCCAGGCGGGTCTCGAACCCGTGGGCTCAGGCAATCCACTCACCTCAGCCTCCCAAAGGCGCGGGATTACAGGCTGAGCCACCGAGCCCGGCTCATTTGCCTTTTTAAAAAAATGTTTTAGTCAGAGTCTCTGTTGCCCAGACTGCAGTGTGGTGGCATGATCTTGAAGACTATGGTTAACGGCAGCCTCAGTCTCTTGGGCTCAAGTAATCCTTCCACCTCAGCATCTCAAGTAGCTGGGACTACAGGTGTGTGCCACCATGTCCAGTTAATTTTTTTCTTTTCTGTAGAGAGATTTCTCTATGTTGCCCAGACTAGTCTTGAACTCCTGGGCTCAAACAATCTTCCCACCTCGGCCTCCCAAAATTCTGAGATTACAGGCATGAGCCACCATGACTGGCCCTTTGTTCTTTTTTTTTTTTTTTTTTTTTGAGCTGGAGTCTCACTCTGTCACCCAGGCTGGAGTGCAGTAACGTGCTCATGGCCACTGCAGCCTCGACCTGCTGAGCTCAAGTGATCCTTCCCCTCAGCCTTCCAAGTAGCTGGAGCTACAGGCGTGTGCCACCACACCCTGCTAATTTTTTGATTTACTGTAGTGATGAGGTCTCACCAAGTTACCCAGGCTGTTCTTGAACCCATGGACTCAAGCAATCCTCTCACCTTGGCCTCCCAAAGTGCTGGGATTATAGACGTCAGCCACTGCCCAGCCTGTCCATTTTTTAATTGGGTTGTTCATCTTTCTGTTGCTGTAAGAGTTCTTTATATGTACTGGATACTAGAGCCTTATCAGATATATGATTTACAAATATTTTCTCCCACTCTATATGTTGTCTTTTCACTTCTGTGTTGGACAAAATTTTTTATATGTTGTCTTTTCACTTCTGTGATGGACAAAATTTTTTAATTCTTATGATGTTCAATGTGTCTTTTTTTTGTTTTTTCCTTTTATGTCTTGTGGTTTTGGTGTCATATCTAGGAACCCACTGCAAAATTGAAGATCATGATTTACCCTTAAGTTTTCTTCCAAGAGCTTTACAATTTTAGTTCTTACGTTTAGGTCTTTGAGTCATTTTGAATTAAGTTTTCTATAAAGCTGTAAGGTAAGGGGGGTCCAACTTCATTCTTTTCTAAGAATATCTAATGAATAAGAACATAAATGTGAATAACCAGTTGTCCCAGCAACACTTGTTGAATAGACTATTCCTTCCCAACTAATGGTCTTCGCATGCTTGTGAAAAATTGATAGACAATAAGAATGTGGGTTAATTTCTGAACTCTAAATTCTGTTACATTGATCTGTTTGTCTATCCCTATGCCAGTACCATACTGGATTTTGTTTTTGAGCTCCTAGATGGTATTTTTTGGTTTTGGGTTTTTTTTTTTTTTAGTTGTAGTCTCACTCATTGCCCAGGCTGGAGAGCAATGGCACGCTCACAGCCGCCACAGCCTTGACTTGCTGGGCTCAGGCGATCCTTCCGCCTCAGCCTTCCAAGTAGCTGGAACTACAGGTGTGTGCCACCCACCCAGCTTATTTTTTGATTTATTGTAGAGATGAGGTCTCGCCATGTTGCCCAGGTTGGTCTCAAACCTGTGGGCTCAGGCAATCCTCTCATCTCCACCTCTCAAAGTGCTGGGATTATAGGTGTGAGCCACCGCATCTGGCTGCAATTTCTTAAAATAAGACAACAATGAAGTTTACTGCATTGATTGACTCTTCAATAAAAATTTCTTTGTAGCATATGATGCTGTTTAAAAGCATTTTAACCACAGTAGAACTTCCTGCAAAATTGGAGTCACTTGTCTCAGATCTTGCCATTGCTTTATTAACTAAGTTTATGTAATATTCTAAGTCCTTTATTGTCATTTCAGCAATGTTCACAGCATCTTCACCAGAAACAGATTTCATCTCAAGAAACCATTTTTTTTGCTCATTCATAAGAAGCAACTTCTTATCCATTCCGCTTTTATTATGCAATTGCAGCAATACAGCCACATCTTCAGGTTCCACTTCTAATTCTAATTCTGGTATTCTGAGAAGGGGTCCCCCAAAATGGAAATTATTAAAGAATTGTGTATTTATTCTTACAAGTATAAACTTCCATCATGTTCAGAGTACTCTCCGTTTGATGTAATACACCTACTGAAATTTTTTTCCACTGCTCAGAACACCTTTGAACTCATGAATTTTGATGCCTTTTGATGCTTCTACCATTTTTTGTTTCACTTCTTCCACATCAGCAAAACATTTCCCTTTGAGGACTTTTTTTTATTTTGGGGAAACAAATAAAAAAGTCACTTGGGTTGAGATCAGGTGAATAGGGAGGGTGAGGCATGGGGGACATGCCATTTTTGTTCAAACACTGCTGAACACTCAGTGCAGTGTGGGAAAGTGTGTTGTCCTGGTGTAAGAACCAGTCACTTGTCTGCCACAACTCGGAACATTTTTTTCCACAAATCATTACACAACCTTCTCAAAACTTCCAGATAAAGACTCTGGTTGACTGTTTGATCTGGAGGAACAGATTCCCAGTGTACTATGAGGATCCCACCCTTCAAAAAAATAATTGTTTTTCTAAGGTTCCCCTCATATTTTCTCTATGTCTGCAGTTACTTCCTCCGTTGAAGTCTTGAATCTCTCAGAGTTATCCATGAGGGTTGGAATCAACTTCTTCCAAACTCCTGCTCTTGTTGATATTCTGACCTCTTCCCATGAATGATGAATTTTTTTTTGAATTAAATCCCACTCCGTCGCCCAGGCTGGAGTGCAGTGGCACGTTCACGGGCACACCAGCGTCCGCCTGCTGGGCTCCAGCAATCCTTCTGCCTCAGCCTGCCAAGTAGCCGGAAATACAGGCATGCTGCTACCACGCCCAGCTAATTTTTGATTTTTATTGTAGAGACTAGGTCTCACGTCTGAGCCCTCCAGGTCGAGGCTGCAGTGGCCATGAGCTTGTCACTGCACTCCAGCCTGGGTGACAGAGTGAGACTCCGTCTCAATAAAGTAAAATAAAAATAAAAATGTGAAACAGACACACGATGTGAGTACACTCTGTTGGAAAAATGGTGCCTATTGATGCTTGACACAAGCGTCTGTATGGAAAAAACACATTATCTGTGAAACACAATAAGGCAAAGCTCAGTAAAATGAGGTATGCCTGTATACAATGCATTATTATTAACTAAGTCACTATGTTGTATATTAGATCTCCAGAACTTATTTGCCCTATCTAACTGAAATGTTGTACCCCTTAATCAATATCCTTCTTTTGGGGGGGGTCAGAGTCTCATTCTGTTGCCCAGGCTGGAGTGGGGTGGGACGCTCACAGCTACCGCAGCCTCAACCTTCTTGGCTCAGGTGATCCTTCTGCCTCAGCCTTCCAAGTAGCTGGAACTACAGGCACATGCCACCACGCTAGGCTTTTTTTTGACTTATTGTAGAGGTGAGGTCTTGCCAAGTTGCCCAGGCTGATCTAGAACCGTGGGCTCAGGCAGTCCTCTCACCTCTACCTCCCAAAGGATTATATGCATGAGCCATCACGCCCAGCAATCAATAGCCTTCTATTTCCCCACCCCTACCCCATCACATCCCCTGGCAATCATACTTCTACTCTCTGCTTCAATGTGTTCAACTTGCTTAGGTTCCACACACAAGTAGAGATCATGCAGAATTTGCCTTTCTGTGTCTGGCTTATTTCACTTAGCATAACATCTTCTAGGTTCATCCATGTTGTCACAAATGTCAGAATTTGTGACAGAATTGCTGTTGCTGCATTCCATAAGTTTTGGTATGTTGTGTTTCTATTTTCATTTGTCTCAAGATTTTTTAAAATGTATCTTTTGATTTTTTTCTCTGATCCCTTGATAATTCAAGAGTATGTTGTTTTATTTCCACATATTTATGAATTTCCCAATTTGTGGATTTCCTATTATTGATTTCTTTTTTTGAGTTGGAGTCTCACTCTGTCGCCCAGGCTGGAGTACAGTAGCATGTTCAAGGCCACCGCAGCCTCGACATGCTGGGCTCAGGTGATCCTTCTGCTTCAGCCTTCCAAGTGGCTGGAACTACAGGCGTGTGCCACCATGCCCAGCTAATTTTTTTATTTATTGTAGAGATGAGGTCTTGCTAAGTTTCCCAGGCTGGTCTTGAACCCCAGAGCTCAGGCAATCCTCTCACATCTGCCTCCCAAGGTGCAGAGATTACAGGCATGAGCCACGGTGCCAGTCCCTATTATTGATATCTAGTTTCAACCATTGTGTTCAGAAAAGATATTTAATGTGATTTCAATCTTATTGAATTGTAGACTTATTTTGCTCTCTAATTGTGTGATCTATCCTGGAAAATGTCGTGTGTGTACTTGAAAGTAATTTGTGGCCGGGCACGGTGGCTCATGCCTACAATCCCAGCACTTTGGGAGGTCGAGGTGAGAGGATTGCCTGAGCCCATGGGTTCGAGACCAGCCTGGGCAACTTGGGGAGACCTCACCTCTACAATAAATAAAAAAATTACCAGCCCAGGCAACTTGGTAAGACCTCATCTCTACAATAAATAAATAAATAATTAGCTGGGCGTGGTAGCGCTTGCCTGTAGTTCCAGCTTCTTGGAAGGCTGAGGCAGAAGAATTGCAGGAGCCCAGCAGGTCAACCCTGCACTCTTACCTGGGCAGCAGAATGAGACTCTAACTCAAAAAAAGAAAGAAAGAAAGAAATTTGTGTTCTGCTGTTGTTTGATGGAATATTCTGACATTTGTTTGTTAGAATCATTTGGTCTATAGTTTTGTTCAAGTCCATTTGCTTTCTTATTGATTTTCTGTCTGTAAGATCTATCCATTGTTGAAAATGGAGTATTCAAGTCCCCTATTTTTTTTTTTTGAGACATAGTCTCTTGTCACCCAGGCTGGAGTGCAGTGGCATGCTCACAGCCACCGCATCCTGGACCTGCTGAGCTCAGGGGATCCTTCAGCCTCAGCCTTCCAAGTAGCTGGAACCATAGATGCATGCCACCACCTCCAGCTAATTGTTTTATTTATTGTAGAGCTGAGGTCTCACCAAGTTGCCTAGACTGGTCTGGAGCCCCTGGGCTCAGGCAATCCTCTTTCTTCAGCCTCCTAAAGTGCTGAGATCACAGACATGAGCCACCACGCCCTGCTCCCTTCAGTTCTCTTAATATTTGCTTTATATATTTAATTGCTTTGATTTTAGATGCATATATATTTACAGTTGTTATATTCTCTTGATGAATTTAGCCATTTATCATTATATATTGACCTTCTTTATCTATTGTGACTGTTTTTTACTTATAGCCTATTTTGCCTAATAGACAAACAGCTATTCCTGCACTCTTTTAATTGCCATTTGCATGGACTATGTCTTTTCTCATCCCTTCACTTTCAGCCTGTGTGTGACCTTAAAGCTAAGGTAAGTCTCTTGCAAGCAGTATATAGTTAGTTCTTGTTTTTTTTTTTTAAGCCATTCAGCTGCTCTGTCTTTATGTGTTTTAATTGAAGAATTTAATTAATTTACATTTAAAGTAATTCTCAGTAGGTAAAAACTTACTACAGGTTGAATATCCCTTATCTAAAATGCTTGCTGCTGAAGTATCTTAGATTGCATATTTTTTTCAGATTTGAGAATATTTGCAGATACCTACCAGTTGAGCATCCCTAATCTGAATATCCCAAATCTGAAATTCTCCAGTGAACATTTCCTTTGTGCATCATGTTGGTACTCAAAAAGTTTCATATTTTGGAACACTTCAGATTTCAGATATTCAGATTAGGGATACTCAACCTGTATTGTCATTTTGTTCACTGTTTTATGATTGTTTTGTAGTTTTTTTATTGTTAATTTTTTTTTTTTGAGTTGGAATCTCATTCTGTCGCCCAGGCTGGAGGGCGGTGGCATGCTCACGGCCACCACAGCCTCAACCTGCTGGGCTCAGGTGATCCTTCTGCCTCCACCTTCCAAGTAGCTGGAACTACAGGCACACACTACCAAGCCCAGCTAATTTTTTGATTTATTTTAGAGATGAGGTCTTGCCATGCTGCCCAGGCTGGTCTCGAACCCATGGGTTCAGGCAATCCTCTCATGTTTTCATATCAGATGGATAATATGCTGACAATGCAACAAGGTTTGAGAGTGGCACGTCTCACACATGCGTGTGAACACCCAATATCACAACAAAAGGATCTTCTCTTTATCTTTTGTGTACATACTACAGGTTTTTTCATTGTGATTACCATAAGCCTTACATAAAATATAAGTCTGCTTTAAACTGATAATAATTTAACTTTCATAACCTACAAGAACTCTGTATTTTAACTTCTCTCCCCAAATCTTGTTATTGATGTTACAGTTTACATCTTTTATATACCATGTATCCATGACCAAATTATTAAAGCTACATTTTTAATATATATATATATTTTGAGTTGCAGTCTCACTCCATTGCCCAGGCTGGAGTGCAGTGGCATGCTACCAGCCACCACAGCCTCAACCTGTTGGGCTCTGGCGATTCTTCTGCCTCAGCCTTCCAAGTAGCTGGAACTACAGGTGTGTGCTACCACACCTGGCTAATTTTTTATTTAGAGATGAGGTCTCGCCAAGTTGTCCGGGCAGGTCTTGAACCGGCGGGCTCAGGCAATCCACTTGCCTCGGCCTCCCAAAGTGCTGGGATTATAAGCCCGGCCTACATTTTTAATGTCTTAAAAAATGTTTATACTACAGTTAAAAGTGATTTATGAGCCGGGCTCGGTGGCTCAGCCTGTAAACCCTTTGGGAGGCTGAGGTGAGTGAATTGCCTGCGCCCGCGGGTTCAAGACCCGCCTGGGCAAATGGCGAGACCTCATCTCTACAATAAATAAAAAATTAGCTGGGCGTGGTAGCACGCGCCTGTAGTTCCAGCTACTTGGAAGGCTGAGGCAGAAGGATTGCCGGAGCCCAGCAGGTCGAGGCTGCGGTGGCCAGGAGCGGCCACTGCACTCC
>NW_007249759.1:130141-164209 GCF_000164805.1 Carlito syrichta | reverse complement strand
TCTGGGTGACAGAGTGAGACTCCAACTAAAAAAAAAAAAAAAAGTGATTTATGTATTATTACTAAATTAGTATTCTGAATTTGAGTATTTTTTATGTTTACAATGAGTTTTTTCATCTGTTTTCATTTTGTTAATTAGCATTCTTTTTTCAACTTGATGAACTCCTTAGGTAGCACTTTTTGTAAGGCAGATCTAATGATGATGAAGTCCCACAGCTTTTTTGTCTGGAAAAATTCTTATCTTTCCTTTATTTCAAAGGATAACACTATTGGGTATAGTATTCCTAGTTGGTAGTTTTGTTACTTCAGCACTTTGACAATATCACCCTATTATCTCGTGGCCTGCAAGGTTTCTGATGAGAAATGTACTGATAGTCTTCTGGAGGTTCCCTTTATGTGATGAATTGCTTTTCTCTTGCTTTCAAAATTCTTTTTGTCTCTGACTTTTGATAATTTGATTATAATGTGCCTCAGTAAATATCTCATTATTTTTAAACCTATTTGGAGTTCTTTGGGTTTCATGGATCTAGATATTCATTTTCCTCTCAAATTTGGGATGTATTCTCTTATTATTTCTTTAAATGAGCTTTCTTTCCCCTTTCTCTTTCTCTGTTCCTTCTGGAATTCCCATAATGTGTGTGCTAGTTTGTTTGATGACTTCCATAATTCCTTTAGGCTTTCTTCATTCTTTTTTATTTTTATTCCCCTTACTAGTTAATCTCAAATAACCTATCTTTTTTTTTTAGTTGGAGTCTCACTCTATTGCCTAGGCTGGAGGGCAGTGGCATGCTCATGGCCACCACAGCCTTGATCTACTGGGTAGAGGTGATCCTTCTGCCTCAGCCTTCCAAGTAGCTGGAACTAAAGGCACGTGCCGCCACACCTGACTAATTTTTTATTTATTGTAGAGATGAGGTCTCACCAAGTTGCCCAGACTGGTCTCAAACCCGTGAGCTCAGGCAGTCCTCTCACCTCAGCCTCCCAAAGTGCTGGGATTATAGGCGTGAGCCACTGCATCTGGCCAATAACCAATCTTTTAGCTCACTAATTTTTTTCTTCTGCTCGATCGAGCTCTCTATGAAATTTTTCAGTTCAGTCATTATGTTTCTTAGCTCTAGAATTTCTGTTTGATTCTTTCTAGTGGTTTATATCTCTTTGCTGAACTTTTAATTTGTTCAGATATTATAATCACGCCTGTAATCCCAGCACTTTGGGAGTCGGAAGCAAGAGGATTGCCTGAGCCCAGGCGTTTGAGACCAACCTGAGCAATATGGCGAGACCTCATCTCTACAATAAATTTTTTAAAAAACTAGCTGGGAGTGGTGGCATGAGCCTGTGGTTCCAGCTACTTGGTTGGCTGAGGTGGAAGGATCACTTGAGTCCAGCAGGTCGAGGCTGCAGTGGCCATGAATGTGCTACTGCATTCCAGCCTGGGGACAGAGTGAGACTCTGACTCAAAAAAAAAAAAAAAAAAAGAAATTGGTAAAAAGAAAGAAACCAGGTGCGGTAGCTCATGTCTACAATAATCCCAGCACTTTGGGATGCCGAGGTGAGAATATTGCCTGAGCCCACAGATTTGAGACCAGCCTTGGCAACTTGGTGAGACCTCATCTCTACAATAAATCAAAAAAATTAATCAGGCATGGTGGCACATGCCTGTAGTTCCAGCTACTTGGAAGGCTGAGGTGGAAGGATCGCCTGAACCCAGCAGGTCGAGGCTACAGTGGCTGGGAACGTGCCATGGCACTTCAGCCTGGGTTACAGAGTGAGACTCCAACTCAAAAAAAAAAAAAAAGAGAGAGAGAGAGAAAGAGAACATCAAACAGAGATGAAAAGGAATGGTTTGAAAGCTAGATATCATGAAAATGAGATGTCTTACTTGTTTTACCCCTTCTCAGGTTGATAAAACCACCTGAAAACATGACATATTTTCTTAATAGACTACTGACTATCATCCTTTCCTATCAATTTATCTCCCTTAAATTTTAGTTATTTGCAATAACTAATCTAATCTGGCTAATTTAAAGCAAATTAAAGTGGGGTGGTGGGTAGCAGAGGGATTTACAAAAGTTCTGGTATAGCTTTTATAAAGAAAAAGTTGAACTAAGCTTCACAATGGGAACCAGGGTAGTTTCACTATCCTCAGCAGCATGATCTTCTTAGAGTGTTTTCATATGGTGACTTCACCTATCTTCTCTGTGTTCCATTCAAGTTTCAAATTCTAAGAAACAATCTAGTAACATGTTCCAACCTGTAAAATAGTCATCCATGACCAGGAACACAAGTGGACATGAACAGTGAAGAAGTAATTAATCATTTCATACCTACCTACTATTGGCCATTTAAGTTGTGTAAATGTAGAGCTAGTAAATTGGCACTCATAAATCTGAGAGGAAAGGGGGTCATAGGACTTTGTATTTGATAGGGCTTGATTAAGGCTTTCTCCTTGGCATGTAGTGTTCTAAACAGGTTGAACATCTTTTTATGTAAGGAACCCAAGGGCTTGAAAAATAGGAGATCAATATCCAACCCATTCTCCCTGAGATTTGAAGTTAGAAAGGTTTTTTTGCCAGGCGCAGTGGCTCATGCCTGTAATCCAAGCACTCTGGAGGCAGAGGCTTGAGAACCTGGGCAACTCGGCGAAACCTCATTTCTACAATAAATTAAAAAATTAGCTGGGCATGGTGGTGCATACCTGTGATTCCAGCTACCTGGAAGGTTGAGGCAGAAGAATTACCTGAGCCCAGCAGGTCAAGGCTACAGTGACTATGAGTGTGCCAATGTACTCCAGCCTGGGCAATAGTGAGACTCCAACTCAAAGAAAGATCTAAAGAAAGTTTTTTTGAGGAGTGTCTGATAAATTCCCAGTGGCATAAAGAATAATAAGCCCCTGAAGTAAAATTAACTTGATATGGGACATCTAGGTTCATACCCAGGGCTCTACACAAAAGTCTATGAATTCAAGAAAGTGCATATATGCTCATGGCAGTATTATTCATAATAGACAAAAGGTGGAAACAACCCAAATGTCCATCAACTGATAAATGAATAAACACAATGTGGTATATGCATTCAATGGAATACTCAATCACAAAAAAGAAGGCAGTATCAATACGTGCTGTAATATGGAAGAATCTCAGTGAAATAAAGCATATGCAAAAGGTTAAATATTGTACGATTCCATTTATACAAAATGTCCCTAATAGGTAAATCTGTAGAGATAGAAAACAGACTGGGTACAGTGGCTCACGCCTATAATTCCAGCCCTTTGGGAGGCTGAGGT
The DNA here is from genome assembly GCF_000164805.1 of Carlito syrichta. Lineage (NCBI taxonomy): Eukaryota > Metazoa > Chordata > Mammalia > Primates > Tarsiidae > Carlito > Carlito syrichta. The sequence goes on along the minus strand of NW_007249759.1, from coordinate 160,927 downwards.
GAGAGGATTGCCTGAGCTCTTGGGTTCAAGATCAGCCTGGGCAACTTGCCTGATCTTGAACCCAACTTTGGAGAAGAGTGCTCATCTCTACAATAAATCAAAAAATTAGCTGGGCGTGGTGGTGTGTACTTGTAGTTCCAGCTAATTGGAAGGCTGACATGGAAGGATTGCCTGGGCCCAGCAGGTGGATGCTGTGGTGACTGTGAGCGTGCCACTGCACTCCAGCCTGTGTGACAGAGTGATATTCCACCGGGCTTCGTGGCTCAGCCTGTAATCCCACGCCTTTGGGAGGCTGAGGTGAGTGGATTGCCTGAGCCCACGGGTTCGAGACCCGCCTGGGCAGCAAGACCTCATCTCTACAATAAATCAAAAAATCAGCCGGGTGTGGTAGCGCATGCCTGTAATTCCGGCTACTTGGAAGGCTGAGGCGGAAGATCGCCAGAGCCCAGCAGGTCGAGGCTGCGGTGGCCAGGAGCGGCCACTGCACTCCAGTCTGGGTGACAGAGTGAGATTCCAACTAAAATATAAAATGAAATGAAATAAAATAAAATAGTTAATTTCATGTTATGTAAATTCCACCTCAATAAAAATGAAAGAAAAAAATTCTGGAGGAAGAATATTCATGGAAGAAGATGACTTATGCAGGAAACTCTTTAAGACCTAGCTACCTGTGTACATTTGTGCTTTGGAAAGCAGTGACTAAGCAATGAAGAATGAAGTATGAACTGAGAAATCAAGGTGTAACTTTAGTAACAGTGGGATCTGGGCCAACAAACAAACTACCAAAAACTTCTCCAGTTTTCATTCTCATTGGATTTTGGAAAAAGGACTGATCTATGATTGAGAAACCCACCAAATTCTTGAATAACTTTTGGAGAAGAGTGCTCTGTTTATTTTGCATTCTCTAAGCTGACAATTTTGTGTCAAACATCCACCAACCCCTTTTAGCAGTTTCTTAGTTAAGCAGAAGCAGTTAAGGTGAAAGATCCAGAGCCGGGCGCGTTGGCTCAGCCTGTAATCCCAGGACTTTGGGAGGTGGAGGCGAGAGGATTGCCTGAGACCAGCCAGGGCAACTTGGTGAGACCTGTCTCTACAATAAATCACAAAAACTAGCCAGGTGTGGTAGCATGTGTCTGTACTTCCAGCTACTTGGAAGGCTGACGCAGAAGGATCGCCTGAGTCCAGCAGGTTGAGGCTGTGGTGGTCTACAGCATGCCACTGCATTTCAGCCTGGGTGACAAGACTGAAACTCCAACTCAAAAAACAAAAGAAAGATCCAGGTTCAGTAAGTAGGAGCAACCCAGCAGTCAGTCAAGGACAGAGAATGAGGCATCAAAGAGTCTAGCAATAGGAAACATGTTGAAATCTGGGCAGTAATAAGTAGTTGGGTGTAAACCATAAAGTTTGAGAAGAACTCTAGTCTTTAGGAAATGGCTTATATGATGATTTCAGGTGCTATTCCAAAAGTGGGTAAGATAAGGATGTCCATTTTTGCCACTTGTACTCAGTATTGTTCTGAGGACTGTAGCCAGGACAATTTGGCAAGGAAAAGAAAGAAAAGGTATCCAGAATGGAAAGGAAGAAGAAAAATTATCCCTATTTGTGACATGATCTTGTATCTAGAAAATCCTAAGGAATCCACAAAAAATGGTCACAGCTAATAAATGAGTAAGGCTGTAGGATGCAGAATGTTAAGAATTCAACTTTATTTCTGTACACTAGTAATAAATAGTGCAAAAAAGAATTTTTTTTTTTTTTTGAGTTGGAGTCTCACTCTGTCGCTCAGACTGGAGTGCAGTGGCCACTCACGGCTACCGCAGCCTCGACCTGCTGGGCTCCAGCGATCCTTCCGCCTCAGCCTTGCAAGTAGCCAGAATTACAGGCATGCACTACCACGCCTGGCTGATTTTTTTATTTATTGTAGAGATGAAGTCTCACTGCCCAGGCGGGTCTTGAACCCACAGGCTCAGGCAGTCCACTCACCTCAGCCTCCCAAAGGGTTTACAGGCTGAGCCACCGAGCCCGGCTGCAAAAAAGAATTTTTATGTATTTTTTTGAGTTGGAGTCTCTGTCACCAGGCTGGAGCGCAGTGGCACACTCACAGCCACTGCAGCCTCAACCTGCTGAGCTCAGGTAATCCTTCCGCATCAGCTTTCCAAGTAGCTGGAATTACATGTGCCACCACGCCTGGCTAATTTTTCTTTTTTGATTTATTGTAGAGATGAGGTCTCACCAAGTTGCCCACGCTGGCCTCGAACCCATGGGCTCAGGCAATCCTTTCATCTCGGCCTCCCAAAGTGTTGGGATTATAGGTGTGAGCCACTGTGCCTAGCCGCAAAAAGGAATTTAAATAATTTTATCTACAATATCATCAAAACAAATAAAATAATTAGGAATAAATTTAACCAAAGGAAAGTAAGACTTGTACACCAAAAACTATGAAACTTTGCTGAAAGAAACTAAAGAAGATCTAAATAAATAGCAAAGTATTCTGTGTTCATGGATTCAAAGACATAAAATTGTCAAATTACAGTACTCCTCAAATCAATCTACAGATTTAATACAATCTCTATTAAAATTATAATAGTCTTATATACAGAAGTAGGAAAGTCAATACTAAAAGTAATGTGGACTTTTGAGGAATCCCCAATAGCCAAGACAATCTTGAAAAACAACTAGAGGATTCATACTTCCAGATTTCAAAAATTACTACAAAACTACAGTAATCAAATATGGGACCAGTGACATCAGCAATATGGTGGAATAGGACTTTCCAGTGCTTGTTCCCTTGCAGAAACATCCACTTGACCTACTATTCACAAACACCTTCACAAAAGTTAAGAAGCCAGGTGAGAAATTATAGCACCTGAGTGTAACACAGAAATAAGATGCAGCCTGGGTGTGGTGGCTCATGCCTGTACTCCCAGTACTTTGCGAGGCTGAGGCAAGAGGATTGCCTGAGTCCAGGGGCTCCAGACCAGCCTGGGCCACTTGGTAAGACCTTGTCTCTACAATAAATAAAAAAATTAGCCAGGTATGGTGGCACACACCATAGTTCCAGCTACTTGGAAGGCTGAGGCGGAAGGGTCATCTGAGCCCAGCAGGTCGCTGCTGCAGTGGCTTGAGTGTACCACTGCACTCCAGCCTGGGCAACAGAGTGAGACTCCAACTCAAAAAACAACAACAAAACAAACAAAAAACAACTGCTGAACACTCAGTGCTGTGTGGGCAGGTACATTGTCATGGTGAAAGAACCAGTCACCTGTTGCCACAACTCAGGATGTTTCTTCCACAAATCGTGATGCAACCTTCTCAATTCCAGATAAGAACTTTGGTTGACTGTTTGATCCAGAGGAACAAATTTCGAGTGTGCTACAAGGGGCCCACCCTCCAAAAGATAATTCCAGTTTTTGGGGAGTTCCCTCTCATACTGAATACCACTGAACTGTACACTTGAGAATGGATGAGATGGTAATTTGTATGCGCATTTTGCCACCATTTTTTGGAAGAAAAAACACACTTTGCTGGGCTCCACCCCTATATTTGGATTTAGTAGATAAACAGTAGGACTGAGAATCTGCTGATGTTGCTCATCCAGGGAAGACACTTTAAGAACCACTGACTTAAGGTATAATGGAGAAACAAGATGGAAGGAATTTGGGAATCTAGATCTCTGCATATCAAAGGACAGAGTTGCCTTTTCCCCCTGGGCTACAAACCTACCTACAGACTGTTATGAAGTAAAGAAACAGACTTCAATCTTGTTTGCACTTTTGTGTTTATTTAAAGGGGCTTTTTTACAGCACTTGAGCCTATAACTTAATTAGCACTAGTCCATTGTAGAGAAAATAGGCATCTCAAAGTCAATGAATTCACAGTTGCTGTGTGCTGTGGTTTAAATATGGTTTTTCTCCACCAAAACTTGTTGAAAGTTGATCCTTTTTGTGGTAATGTTGGGAGATGGGGCCTAATGGGAGGTGTTTGTGTCATAGGGGGCGGATCCTTTTTGGGTAGATTAATGCCCTCCCTTATGGGTGAGTGACTTCTTGCTCTCAAGGGAATGGATTAGTTTCTGCAAGAGTGGGTTGTTCCAGACTCTTCCAGAGTGTTTCGCAGTATTTTTTCTTTTTTTTTGAGTTGGAGTCTCACTCTGTTGCCTAGGCTGGAGTGCAGTGGCACACTCATGGTCACCCCAGCATCAACCTGCTGGGCTCCGGTGATCCTTCTGCTTCAGCCTTCCAAGTAGCCGGAACTACAGGCGCACACTACCAGGTCTGGCTAATTTTTAAAAATTTATTGTAGAGATGAGGTCTCGACAAATTGCCCAGACTGGTCTCGAACCCGTGGGCTCAGGCAGGCCCCTCACCTCAGCCTCCCAAAGTGCTCAGATTACAGGTTTGAGTCAACCTGTCCAGCCATTTTTTTTTTTTTAGTCAGAGTTTCACTCTGTTGCCCAGGCTGCAGTGCAGCAGCACAATCACTGTTACCTGGGGGCTTCCTCAGTTTTCTCTTGCTTCCTTTTATACCATGTGATCTCTTTGCACATGCCTGGTCCCCTTCCACTTTCTGCTATGAGTGTAAATAGCATACGGTTATCACCAGAAGTCAAGCAGATGCTGGCACCATGCTTCGTGAATTTCCCAGCCTGAAGAACCATGAATCAAATAAAACTTCACATAAATTACTCAGTATCAGGTATTCTATTACAGCAACACAAAACACTAAGATGCGATGGAACACTCAGATGAAGATGTCAGCAACACCTGTGAGGAAACATCAGATATTAGAGCTGAAAAATAATAGATTTGGTGGGTTTTACTATATAGTTTTTGAAGTGTATGGATGAGATTCTCTAATGCATGATTTCTGCAACTGCTGCAACATTACATAACAGACTTGGTGGCTTAAAATAACCAAAATGTATTCTCTTATGGTTCTGGAAGCCAAAAGATTGAAATCTGTTTCATTAGGTTATGATCAAGGTGTTAACAGGGCTGTGCTGCTTCTGAAGGCTCTAAAGAATTCATTCCTTGTTTCCAGCTTCTGGTGGTTGTCAGCATTGCTTGGGTTGTAGCTGCCTCATTTCAATGTTCAAGATCTTCATCTTCAAATCTCTGTTTCATCTTTACATTGCCTTCTCCCACTTCTCTGTCAAATCTCCCTCTCCCTTCCTTTTAAAATGATACATGTCAGCCGGGCGTGATGGCTCACACCTATAATCCCAACACTTTGGGAGGCCGAAGTGAGAGGACTGCCTGAGCCCACAGGTTCGAGACCAGCCTAGGCAACTGAGTGAGACCTCATCTCCGCAATAAATCAAAAAATTAGCCAGGCATGGTGGTGCATGCCTGTAGTACCAGCTACTTGGAAGGCTGAAGTGGAAGGAATGCCTCAGCCCAGCAGGTCAAGGCTACGTTTGTTGTGAGCGTGCCACTGCACTCTAGCCTGGGTGACAGAGTGACACTGACTCAAAAAAAAAAAAAAAAAAAAAGGATACATATTACATGTGCTGACTTTTAGTGCCCCAAAAGATAATCCAGGATAATCGCCCCATCTCAAAACATTTAATTGCATATGCAAAGACCCTTTTTCTAAATAAGATAACATTTGTAGGTTTTAGAAACTAGGACCTGATGTCTTCAGCTGTCATTATTCATCTTGCTACTCCCAGGGAGATTGTACAGTGTAAAATGAGAAGAGAATTAAAGGCAAAAATCTGAGGGAAAGATTTTAAAGGAATTGGTAAAAACCATACCCGTCCTGAGTGTTCAGCAGTTTCTGATCAACAACGGCATGACCTCCCCCGCATACCCTACCCTTCCTATTTACCTGATCTCACCCCAATAAACTTTTTTTTGTTGTTTCTTCAGGTGAAAAAGTCTGCAAAGGAAAACATTTTGCTTACGTGGAAGAGGTGAAACAAGAAACAGCAAAAACACTAAAAGTCATCAAAATTGATAAGGTCACTAAATCACTCTATCAAAAAGACACCTGCACACACGTGCTTATTGCCGCATTATTCACAACAGCAAAAATATGGAACCAGCCAGGCTCGGTGGCTCAGCCTGTAGTCCCACGCTTTGGGAGGCTGAGATGAGTGGATTGCCTGAGCCCACGGGTTCGAGACCCGCATGGGCAACTTGGCGAAACCTCATCTCTACAATAAATCAAAAACTAGCTGGGCGTGGTAGCACGTGCCTGTAGTTCCAGCTACTTGGAAGGCTGAGGCAGAAGGATCACCGGAGCCCAGCAGGTCGAGGCTGCGGTGGCCGAGAGCGGCCACTGCACTCCAGTCTGGACGACAGAGTGAGACTCCAACTCAAAAAAAAAAAAAAAAATGGAACCAACCCAGATGCTCATCAGAAATGAACTGGATAAAGAAAATGTGGTATATATGCATGATGGAATGATATGTAGCCATAAAGAACAACAAAATTATGGCCTTCACAGCAACTTGGATGCAGTTGGAGATTATCATACTAAGTGAATTATCACAGAAACAAAGAACTGAATACATGTTCTCACTCATAAGTACAAATGTGGACTGGCAGATGCTGGATACTGCTAGATGAGGGAGGGTGGGAGGAAAGAGGAGAAGGGGCACATAGCAACACAAAGGGTACCTGGTCCATTATCAAGGGGAGAGAGGACCAGCTGGAAGCCCAAACTTCACGTACATGCAGCCTACTTTTTAGAGTTGTGTACCCCACAACTCTAAAATAAATTTTAAAATGTTAAAAACACACAAAACAGGTCGGGCTTGGTGGCCCAGCCTGTAATCTCAGCACTTAAGGTGCCAAGGTGAGAGGACTGCCTGAGCCCACGGGTTTGAGACTAGCCTGGACAACTTGGTGAGACCTCGTCTCTACAATAAATCAAAAATTAGCCAGCCATGGAAGCGCATGCCTGTAGTTCCGGCTACTTGGAAGGCTAAGGTGGAAGGATTGCCTAAGTCAGCAGGTCAACGCTCGGGTGACCATGAGCGTACCACTGTACTCCAGCCTGGGCGACAGTGTGAAACTCCAACTCAAAAAAAAAAACCCTAAAACAAAATTGATGAGTTCAAAAACTTTTGAGCAGTAGAAAAAGCATCTTGACACATATATTGCATCAGAGTACTTTGAAAATGACTGACGTTTGAACATGCAAGGATACATAATTTTTTTATAAATACATTTTTGAGGGTCCCCTTGTATATTCACACTACTGAGCAGCCATCACCACTATGTATCTCCAAAACTTTTTTCATCTTCCACACCTGAAACTCTATATCCATTAAACAATAACTCACTGTTTCCTCCTGCCCCCATCCCTGGGCAATCACCACCACTCTACTTTGTTTCTATGAATTTATTTATTACTTATTTTATTTATTTATTTATTTATTGAGTTGGAGTCTCACTCTGTCGCTCAGACTGGAGTGCAGTGGCCGCTCCCGGCCACCACAGCCTCGCCTGCTGGGCTCCGGCGATCCTTCCACCTCAGCCTTCCGATTAGCTGGAACTACAGGAGCACGCTACCACGCCCAGCTAATTTTTTGATTTATTGTAGAGATGAGCTTTCGCCAAGTTGCCCAGGCAGGTCTCGAACCCGCGGGCTAAGGCAATCCACTCACTTCAGCCCCCCAAAGGCTCAGGATTACAGGCTGAGCCACCGAGCCCGGCTTGCTTCTATAAATTGAACAACTCTACATACCTCGTGTAAGTGGAATTATTTAGTACCTGTTCTTTGTAACTGGCTTATTAACATAATATCTTCAAGGTTCATCTGTGTATAGTGTATGGTCTGACCCAATAAATCAGCTGCTATCCCTTGTGGCCAATTAAAGATGAGAGGCAGAAGCTGGCAGAAAAGGGAGTGCTTAATTTCTATAATAGGTTATGGGGAGATAGGTTGACATAATTACCAAAACAAAAAAATCCCATTCTCAGCAACACATATTCATTCCAGTATTAATACCCTAAATTCATAGCCATTTACCCATCCTGAGTTTGAAGCCTATGTGCAGTTTTAAATGACTAAAGATTTATATTAACATTTTTTTAATATGTGACCACCGATGTGACACAAAATCTTCTGATCATGCTGACATTTTACGTAACATTTTGGAATTTACCATGTTTTTTTACAGTTTAGAGGAAGGGGCAGGCAGTTGCAACGTTTGGAAGGGAAAGTCACAACATTCAAAATGATAGCTTTAAATGGTTTTAAAACATAAGTGTAATCATCTCCTCTTCCCAAAGCCATGGTCTGTAATAGTGTGATGTCCTCATATTCACACATGAAGGGGAGGTGGGCAATGCCAACACCAGGCTTTCAGTCACACACCTGCCAGTCTTGGACCATTCTTTTATGTCTCCTAATTATTAGGTAGTCTAGTTGTTTTTTTTCCTTCAGCACCAGCAATGGCTTACTAGATAAAATAGGCCAGTTGGACAAGGCTGTGCTAGGAGGGGAGAAGGGGTGTGGGGGATAGGAAAAATGTGCATTTTGAATTCAAGTGGCTTCTAAATTCAGCTCAACTCAATGACAAAGGAAAGCTTCTTAATACAAGTTTTCAATTATTTTCTAAATGACTGTTCCAGTACAACCAAAATGGCCTCTTTTCAGCCTGTAAAAATAACATGTCATAATTTTCTTCTTCTTTTTTTTTTTTTCAGTTGGAGTCTCACAGCCACCCCAGCATCCGGCGATCCTTCTGCCTCAGCCTTCCAAGTAGCTGGAGCTACAAGAACACGCTACTACACCCAGCTAATTTTTGATTTACTGTAGAGACGAAGTCTCACTAAGTTCCCTGGGCTGGTCTCAAGCCCGTGGGCTCAGGCAATCCACTTGCCTTGGCCTCCCAAAGTGCTGGGATTACAGGCCGAGCCACCGAGCCCAATCCCTTCCTTTTAAGACTAAATAATATTCCATTGCATGTACACACCACATTTCGTTCATCCCTTTGACACTGTCCCAAGAAAATATAAGATTAAGGAGAAAAAATCCAACTAGGCTTGCTGTACAACCAGCAGTAATAATTAAGCCAGTTTGTCCCTTGGCCCACTTCCTTGTAGCTGGTAGCTGCTTACTACCCCAGGACGGCATAGTCCTTGTCACAACTTTTTGTTCCTTTTCTGTTCTATAGATAAAATTAAAGACATTGTGACATTGTGAGGTGATAACCTTTCCATCGGGGTTTCTCCTTTAGGTTTCTAATACCAATAAAACTACCAATGCCAGCTGGTCTGAAGGGCTCAGCCAGGAGCTGACTCATGGAAGAGTATAGTTTCTGCATCCTGATCATTTCATCCCCCTTACCCCAACCAATCAACAAGCCCAATTTTCCAGCCCCTCACCCTCTACAACCCTCCTAAAAGACCCTTGACCAGAACTCCTTGAGGAAACAGATTTGTTGCTTGATTATTCGTTTCCTCACTTAGTGGTCTTTTTTTTTTTTTTTTTTTTTTGAGTTGGAGTCTCACTCTGTTGCCCAGACTGGAGTGCAGTGGCATGCTCACGGCCACCACAGCCTCGACCTGCTGGGCTCTGGTGATCCTTCTGCCTCAGCCTTCCAAGTAGCCAGAACCATAGGTGCATGCTACCATGCCCAGCTAATATTTGATTTATTGTAGAGATGAGGTCTCACCAAGTTGCCCAGGCGGATCTTGAACCCGCAGGCTCAGGCAATCCACTCACCTCGACCTCCCAAAGCACTGGGATTACAGGCTGAGCCACCGAGCCTGGCCTGGTGGTCTTATTAAACTCCTTTGCAGCAAACCACATTGTTCATCCACAGGAAAACATTTGGGCTGTTTCCACCTGTTGGCTAGAGTAATGCAGCTATAAACACAGGTATCTCTTTGATTCTTTAGGATATACACCCAGATGTGGAACTGCTAAATCATACAGCAATTCTACATTTTTTTAAAGTTGGGGGTCTCACTCACTGTCACCTAGGCTAGAGTGCAGTGGCACAATCACAGTTCACTGCAGCGTCAAACTCCTGGGCTCAGGCAGGCCTTCTGCCTCAGTCTCCTTAGTAGCTGGGACCACAGGTACATGCCAGCATGCTCGGGTAATTTTTTGATATTTTGTAGAGATGAAGTCTTGCTATGTTGCCCAGGCTCGTCTCAAAGCTCCCGGGCAATCCTCCCACTTCAGTCTCCCAAAGTGCTGAGATTACAGGCATGAGCCACTGCATTCGGCTGGCAATTCTATTTTTGATTTTTTTAGGCACAACTATGTTATGCAAAGTGTCTTTTAACAAGCACTCCATGATTCTGATGCATGCTAAAGTTTGAGAACCACTATCCTAGAATATGGTCTTTATTTTCAGGGTGAAGATTGATGGAAGTCCATGTCCATGTCCCAATCCATGAAGCAGGAAAGAGAGAAAGCAGAAGCAAGCAATATTCTTTTAAGTAACATAGAAGTTACTTAACTTATTTCCACTGACATTCCATTGGCAAGAACTTAATCTCACGACCACGTTTCACGGCAAGAGTATCAAAGCTAAAATGTATTACTGCGGATGAAGATAAATGGATTTTGGGGGACAAAAATGGTCTGCCAGGAGACTCCTGCTCCTATATTCCTAATATTGGTTGTGGTACCACCATCCTCCCAGGAATTTACTATCAGAAATCTGGGGATCATCACTGACACCATCTTCTCCTAACCCCATATCTAATCATTAGGTACTTCTACATCTGGTGGTTCTACCTTTTTTTTTCTTTTTGAGTAGGAGTTTCACTGTTGCCCAGGCTAGAGTACAGTGGCATCCTCACGGTCACCGCAGCCTCAACCTGCTGGGCTCAAGCAATCCTTCCACCTCAGCCTTCCAAGTAGCTGGAACTACAGGTGTGTGCCACTACCCCCGGTTAATTTTCTTTTTTTTTTTTTTTTTTTAGTTGGATTCTCACTCTGTTGCCCAGGCTGGAGTGCAGTGGCATGCTCCCAGTCAGTGCAACTTTGACCTGCTGGGCTCAGGTGATCCTTCCGTCTCAGCCTTCCAAGTAGCTGGAACGACAGGTATGTGGCACCATGCCCAGCTAATTTTTTTTATTTATTGTAGAGATGAGGTCTCACCAAGTGGCCCAGGCTGGTCTCAAACCCATGGACTCAGGCAATCTTCTCACCTCAGCCTCCCAAAGTTCTGGGATTACAGGCGTGAGTTACCGTGCCTGCTCAAAATACTAATTTTATGACTGAAAAAGTGGCTAAGGTTTTTGTTCATTTTTGAACTCTCTTTTTTGTAACAAATGGAAACAAGTACACAATTCAAGAAAGGGGAACAGATTGAGGCTATTATGGCTTTCAAAACGGACAGAACATTTTAGCTGATACCAAAGAAGTGCCACCCCATAACCAAGAGTCCACTGTATCCGACAGATATATACACCCTTCAGCAAATGCAACCAAGGGCGAGTGAAGAGTTAAGTTGTATCCTCTAACGATCCCGATCAGCACACTCCTGCTGCATCTGAAGCAATTAGCAAACACGTAGTAGTTGCTAATATTTGTAAGTAAATGCCTCTGGTATCCCATCCCTAAAGACAGTAGCATGAAACAGATATTCAAAAGGCTACAGGGGACGGGCAGGTGATACACATGAGTAAAAGAGTCATTGAGGGCCTGTCATATGGGAGGGTACATAACCCATCTCCAGGTTCGTTTTCTTAACGTCTTCATATAACGATCTCCCCAGCGTCCTGTTCTATCCCAACAAAATATAAAACACTTTCCTCCTGTCTCCCTTCAGTTACGCCAGTCTTTAGTTCACTGGGGATAGCTAAGTCGTGTCCAAGGTACAATCCCAAAGCGAAACTGCCCAGAATTGACCTCATTTTAACACTTATTCCAGCAGTAAACATCTCCTCTCTAAATTCGGCTTTTGTAGACTTTACCACGAAGCTTCAGCGCGACGTTTGCCAGGAGCTCTGTTTCAAGAAGCTGCCCTCCCGTCCCGCAACACAAACGACCGCCGGGAGGCCAGGCGGCCCGCCGGCTTTAGTCTGCCTTCGGCAGGAGAGTGGAAACGCCGAAGGCAAGCGTTCCTAAGAGGGGTGGGAGGAGGTAGGAGAAAGATGGAGAGCCAAAGCACCCCCAGGTCAGGACCTGCCGAGGAGAAGCCGGTCCCCAGTCACCCTTCTCGGCCGGAGTTCGCGCGGGAACACAGCGTCGCGAGGAGAAACACCCCAGAGGCCGGGAAAAGGCTGACGTAGCGGCTGACGCTCCGCATAGGCAAGACGCCGCGGGAGACTGATTGTCACCGCAGGGCCTAGCGAGAGGGGCGGGGCGGAGCGGTCGCTCAAAGCGCTTGCGCAGAGAGCCGATTTCCTGGGCCCCCGTTGGGAGCAAAACGTAACGCCGAGCGCCCGAGGCCCACCGTGTGCGCAGGCGCACTCAGCGATCTCCGGCTTCACAGAGCACAGCTTCCCGCGCAGGCCTAGGGGCGGGGCCTCGGGGGCGGGGTCCAGGGGCAGGGCTAAATGCAGAGGGAAGGTGGGCCTTTCACTCGCGCACCGCCGCTACTGTCGCCGTCGGCTGTTCTGACCTACGAAAGTCATGTTACCCAACACCGGGTAAGGGGTCGGGAGTGTCGCGGGGAGAGACCCGGCCGGGCAGAGTGCACATTTTGGTGGGACAGCGGTGGATCTCCTGGGCTGGCTCTGGCCGGGCGGTGGGAGGGTCAGTGAAGCTGCAGGAGTGCGCTCTGAACTCTGGTCCGCGCTGGACCCTGTGCACCTAGAACGTTCAGGAACGCGTGAAAAGTAACCCAAAGTTTTGCATTACAGAGTGGCAGCAGTATAAAAGATTCTGGCACAGGTAAAGTGTCGAGAGTGGGTTCCCCTACCGCCCCCAGTGCTGGCCCTACCTTGAGGTTTGCGATAGCTGCGTGACAAGCTGAATGTGTGGCAAGTTCTAGGTGAAAGGTGACTGGAACAGCCCGTGAGCTTAAGGAGTTTCCACTTATTCGGAGCTCTCAATTCTAGAATAATTACACAGTGGGCTGTTTAACAAGTGATTTCCCAAGTAACAACAAATTAAACTGATCTTAAAATATGAATATGTTTAGGGAGTTTTTTTCACCCTAAAAAGATGTGACAGACCGGGTGCGGTGGCACAGCCTGTAATCCCAGCACTTTGGGAGACCGAGGAGGGAGGATTGCCGGAGCCCAGGGATTCGAGACCAGCCGGGATAACTTGGCGCGACCTCGTCTCTACAATAAAAATCAGAAAATTAGCCGGGTGCTGTAGCGCGCATCTGTAGTTCCAGCTAATTGGAAGGCTGAGGCGGAGGATCGCCTGAGCCCAGCTGGTCGAAGCTGGCTGTGAGCAGCTTGCCACTGCACTCCAGCCTGGGCCACCGAGTGAGACTCCAATTCAAAAAAAAAATTAAATGTACAATACGAATAAAATTTGTCATCTCAACCATTTTAAGTGTACGGTTAAAACGTGAAGTATATCCATATCGTTGAGCAATAGAACTCCAGAACTTTTCATCTGCAAAATGGAAACGGTACCAGCTTTAAACAACTCCCCATTTCCCCCTCTCCCCAGGCCCTGGCAACCTTCATTCTTCTTTCTGTTTATGTAAAGTATGGGTGTCTTGAGCTAAGTGACATGTTGCCAAATTTAGTATTTGCAACATACAGGCACATAGACTTAAGACAGTTCAAAAGGGTGTAAGGTAAAATGTGAGTCTCCCCATCCTTAAAATCCAGTCCCACTGTTACTCTGTGGTACTTTTGCATTCTATCCATTTATAAACATACTTTATATACCACCCAAACATATCATCTTAAAAAAATATTAACAAACTCTGTTCTTGGCCATGCTACTTTTGCTTATTATGTCTTGGGGGTATACCTTTTTCTTTTCTTTTCTTTTTTTTTTTTTGAGTCAGAGTCTCACTCTGTCACCCAGGCTAGAGTGCAGTGGTACACTCACAGCCACGGCAACCTCGACCTGCTGGGCTCTGGCTATCCTTCTGCCTTAACCTTCCAAGTAGCTGGAACTACAGGCACTTGCCACCACACTCGGCTAATTTTTTGATTTATTGTAGAGATGAGGTCTTGCCAAGTTGCCCAGGCTGGTCTTGAACCCGTGGGTTCAGGCAATCCTCTTACCTTGGCCTTCCAAAGTGCTGGTATTATAGGTGTGAGCCATGGCACCTGGCTCCTCGTTCTTTTTTTTTAAAGATGGGGTTTCCTAGGTTGCCCAGGCTGGCCTCTAGCCTCCAACTCCTGGGCTCAAACAATCCTTTCTCCTCAGCTTCTGGAATAGCTGAGAATACAGGTGCACCACCCCATCCAGGGACACACATTTTTAGTACATGTAGCTCTTCCTCTTCCTTTTTAATGCTTGCATAATATTCCATTTACAGCTTTAGTATATATTATCTGAAATGATTGGGACCAACCATGTTTTGATTTCAGATTTTTGGATTTGGGATGCTCAATCTGTATATGGATTATACCCTTATTTTTTAACCTGTTCCCTATTGTTCGATATCAGATTACTTTCACTTTTTTTTTTTTTTGAGTTGGAGTCTCACTCAGTTGCCCAGACTGGAGTGCAGTGGCCGCTCCCAGCCACGGCAACCTCGCCTGCTGGGCTCCGGCGATCCTTCCGCCTCAGCCTTCCAAGTAGCCGGAGTTACAGGCATGCGCTACCACACCTGGTTGATTTTTTGATTTATTGTAGAGATGAGGTCTCGCACCCCAGGCGAGTCTCGAACCCGTGGGCTCAGGCAGTCCACTCACCTCAGCCTCCCAAAGGCATGAGATTACAGGCTGAGCCACCGAGCCTGGCTTACTTTCACTTTTTTTTTGTTTAGGTTTGCTTCCAGAATTATACTTGCATGTTTGTGTTTGCACAAATGAGAATGTATCTGAGGGTGAATTTCTGTAAGTGAAAATGCTGGATCAAAAAGTATATTCACTTTACACTCCAAAAGGGTTATACACCAGAAGGATGAATGAGATTTCATAATCCAACATATTGGGAAACAGCAAAATATTTGGTAATAAAAAAATCTAATTAGAGAAAAAAGTGGTACCTCATCATAGTTAAAGTGGAAGAAGTCCTCTCTATATATGTAAACCAGGGGCAATTTGACTCCCAGAAGACATTTGGCAGTATCTGAGAACATTTTTGATTATCACAATTGAATGAAGATGCTAACGGTACCTAGTGAACACAGTCCAGCTATGCTGGTAAACATTCTATGATAATTATCAAATCCAAAATGTTGATAGTGCATACATTGAGAAACCTTGGCTTAAAGCCGTCTGTGTACCTTTTTTATTTGCCTGGCTTAAACAATGAGTTGGTTTTTTTTTTCCTCCTCAGCCTTCCAAGTATCTGAGACTATAGACACACTGGCACAGCCAACTAATTTTTTTGTTTTTGTAGAGATGAGGTCTCGTGGTGTTGCCCAGGCTTTTTTTTTTTTTTGAGTTGGAGTCTCACTGTCTCCCAACCTGGAGTGCAGTGGGCATGCTTTTGACCACCGCAGCCTTAACCTGCTGGGCTCAGGTGATCCTTCTGCTTTAGCCTTCCAAGTGGCTAGAAATACAGGCATGTGCCACCATACTCTGCTGATTTTTTGATTTATTGTAGAAACAAGGTCTTACCATGTTGCCTAGGCTGGTCTCGAACCCGTGGGCTCAGACAATCTTCTCGCCTCTGCCTCCCAAAGTGCTGGGATTATAGGTGTGAGCCACTGTGCCTGGCACCCAGGCTTGTGTCCAACTTCTGGGCACAAGCCGTCTTCCCACCTTGGCCTTCCACAGTGCTGGGATTTTAGGCATGAGCCACCGTGCTCAGCCTAACAATGAGATTTTTGGGTTTTTTTTTATTGATCTCTGAGGCTTCTGTATGTTTTTAAAATTTGTCCTTTATTATGTGTTAAAAATGTTTTTTCACAGTTTCTAGTTTTGTATCTTTATTTGCTTATATTATTTGTTTACCATAAGAAATGTGTTTTTATGAATCAAGAGTTATCAATCTGCTGGGCTTGATGGCTCAGCCTGTAATCCCAGCATTTTAGGAGGCCGAGGTGAGTAGACTGCCTGAACCCACGGGTTCAAGACCAGCCCGAGCAATTTGGTGAGCCCTTGTTTAAATAAAAAAATTAGCTGGGCTTGGTAGTGCATGCCTGTAGTTCTGGCTACTTGGAAGGCTGAGGCGGAAGGATCACCAGAGTCCAGCAGGTCGACGATGGGGTGGCTGTGAGTGTGCCATTGCACTCTAACCCGGGTGACAGAGTGAGACTCCAACTCAAGAAAAAAAAAGAGTTATCAATCTTTTAAGGCTTTTGTGTTTTTTTTGTGATTAGCCTGTAAATCCATCTTAAACCAACATCTTTTTTTCAAAACTGGTATTCTTATATTTGGTCTTACATTTTTATGATATATTTATAGTTTATGGTCTTATACTTTTATAATATATTTATATTTTATATGTTTTTTGCACTCAGATTTTTTATCCACTTGAGATTTATGTTGTGACAGGAAGTTAGTTAGGAAGCCCACTTGATTTTGGTTCAGATGTCTGTCCTGTTGCCACAGCAGCATTGATCTAATAGTTAATCCTTTCCCTTCTATTAGAAATGCCATCTCTATTGTACAATAAGTTGTTGTATGCATAGAGATCTGTCTCTGGACCTTCTGTTCTGCTACTTTGGTCTGTCTGTTTATGCATCAGTACCAAACTGTTTTAACTGCTCTATGTTTATAAAATATTTTAATATCTGGGAAGGCTAGTTCCTACCTCATTTGGATTATTTTTCAAAACTTTCCTGGTTTTTCTTAGGTGTTAATTTTTCCAAATTATCTTTAAAATAGTTTGTATAGTTTTAAAAAATAATTTTTTTTCCTTTTAAAAATAATTAACAAAAATTGTATCATGTTTACCTAATTTTTAAGGTATTGGAGAGTTTTGGTAGCTTTAAGTGTAAGTTAGCTCTGCATTGGTAAGTTTTAGCCATGTATTAATAGTACTGAGAAATTTGGACTCATTCTTTGAAGTGCCATTGCCTTTTGTATTCTGGTACTAATGCTTTGGAGCTAAAGGATTTCTTTAGTAATACGGATCAGGGCTACCATTGCCTTTTTTTCTGCCAGTGCCAGAAACTGAATAAGAAAGAAACTGCCCTTTATCCTACTGGGAATCTATCCAACTAGACCCAAGGTGAAAGGATGGGGCTTTTGAAAGCAATAGTTAGGGCTGAGCACAGTGACTCAACCTGTAATCCCAGTACTTTGGGAGACCGAAGCGAGAGGATTACCTGAGTCCAAGGGTTGGAGACCAGCCTGGGCAACTTGGCAAGACCTTGTCTCTACAGTAAATAAAAATTAGCCAGGCATGGTGGCACTCAAGCCTGGGTGACAGAATGAGACTCCAACTCAAAAAAAAAAAAAAAAAGGAAAGCAATAGTTGGGACATTTTTAAAATAAGTACTTAAAAAATCACTTTAATAGTCTATGTATACTACCTTTTGTGTAAAAAAGAAGGGAAAATTATACACACACATAGAGTATGTTTCATATATAGGAATATGTGTATGTGTATCTTTTTGAAAGAAATACAAAAATGATAAACCAGCAATTTTTTTTTTTTGACTTGGAGTCTCACTCTGTCACCCAGGCTGGAGGGCAGTGGCACGCTCCTGGCCACCGCAGCCTCCACCTGCTGGGCTCAGGTGATCCTTCCACCTCAGCCTTCCAAGTAGCTAGAACTACAAGCACGTGTCACCATGCCCGGCTAGATAAACCAGAAATTAATGAAGCTGATGACCTACTGGTAAGAGGTCGGACTTCTTTGAATGTACATGTTTTTATATTATTTTGATTTGAATGATGTACATGTTTTGTAACATTCCTCACCAAAGATGAGGGGACAGAAAAAGTAAAATTGAATACCAACATAAACAAATGAACTTAACTATATATTAAACTTATCACATAAACACACAGAGAAAAATAACTAATTCAAGTAATTTTTTTTTTTAGTCAGATTCACTCTGTCCTCCAGGCTGGAGGACAGTGGCATGCTCACGGCTACTGCAGCCTTGACTTGCCGGGCTCAGGTGATTCTTCTTCCTCAGCCTTGCAAGTAGATGGAACTATAGGCATGCCACCACACCAGGTTAATTTTTTTATGTATTGTAGAGATGAGGTCTCACCATGTTGCCCAGCTCCAAGTAATTAAATAACATAGTAATTTGCACACCTTTAGAGTGATTTATTCTAAAGACAAAAGCAAGTTCAAAGAAATATTCAACTTTACTTAGTAGATTTATTGGTATTGGTATTAGTGTAGTAATTTAGACACTACTGTGTCTTAAGGAATATACGTACTTTTTGTTGCTCTGCCTCTTTAACAGAAGAAAAGATGAGATCCTTACTCTCTCTTGCCATGGATGAGAGCATGTTACTAGGTTTTGGAAAGTCTTTTTATGTTTCTTTTTTTTTTTTGAGTTGGAGTCTCACTCTGTCACCCAGACTGGAGGACAGTGGCACACTCCCAGCCACCACAGCCTCGACCTGCTGGGCTCTGGCAACCCTTCCACCTCAGCCTTCCAAGTAGATGGAACTACAGGTGCTCGCTACCACGGCTGGCTAATTTTTTTGATTTATTGTAGAGATGAGGTCTTGCCAAGTTGCCTAGGCGGGTCTCGAACCTGCAGGCTCAGGCAATCCACTCACCTCAGCCTCCCAAGGCTCAGGATTACAGGCTGAGCCATGAAGCCCGGCCTCTTTTTTTTTTAGATAAGAAAATACAGTTTATTTAGAAAGTAAATTAGAGAGAGAGAGAGAGAGAGAGCGAGCAGATTCACCTCCCCCAAGGTAGGGTAGGGGGCCAAAACTTAAGAAAGCATGGCCTAGCCATAGCTCAAACAGCACATGGCCACACCATAGCTTAACAAGGCAATGGCCACAATGGCCTGGCAATGTCCTCTTTTTAAAATTTCTTTTTTTTTTTTTGAGTTGGAGTCTCACTCTGTCGCCCAGACTGGAGTGCAGTGGCTGCTCCCGGCCACCGCAGCCTCGACCTGCTGGGCTCTGGCGATCCTTCCACCTCAGCCTTCCAAGTACCTGGAACTACAGGTGCGCGCTACTACGCCCGGCTAGTTTTTTTTTAATTTACTGTAGAGATGAGGTCTCGCCAAGTTGCCCAGGCGGGTCTCGAACCCACGGGTTCAGTCAGTCCACTCACCTCAGTCTCCCAAAGGCGTGGGATTACAGGCCGAGCCACGGAGCCCAGCTGATTTTTGATTTATTGTAAAGAAGAGGTCTCACCAAGTTGCCCAGGCGGGTCTCGAACCCGCGGGCTCAGGCAATCCACTCACCTCGGCTTCCCAAGGCACGGGATTACAGGCTGAGCCACCGAGCCCGGCTAAAATTTCTTAACCTAGCCCACAGGTCCTTGTTATTTCTCTTCCAGAAAACCATGTCAGCAAAACTGTCAAGGTCTAGGATTTCTATTTAGCAAGTGTTTAACCTCAAAATTTTAGCATCTGTATATGAGTTACCCATGTCTAAAGTGTATGAATTTTTATCAGTCTTCCACATAATAAAAAGACCTAGAAATGCTAAATTCCAGTCATTCCATTTTTAACTTATGTTATTGTGGACAATATATTTACATTCTATCTAACCCCACAAGCATTATTTTATTATTACTGTTTTTAGATTTCTATGCTTACCAGTATCTTTAGTTTTTATGTTTTCTTGCATCTCAGACCTTCCATCTGGGAACACTTTTCTTCTGACTGAAGTATAAACTTTTAGTAAATAAGACATAATAAAGAAAAAGTATGTGGATTGGAGTGAAATAAATAATGCTGTCATTATTTGCAGATGATGTGATTACCCTGCACAGAAGACCAAATAATGTAAACTAAATTATTAAAATTTATAAAATTTGACAAAGTTGTGGGATATAAAAGTCAATGAATAAAAATAATTTAGATTTGCACATAAGCAAAAATCTGCAAGAAATATATTACATAGCAATGAAAATGAGAAATTTAAAAATCCCAAATATGGCCTCTACTACAGTACATATGGTCTATATTCTTCAGCAAATAAATGGCACAGAGAATGGAAGGGACAGGTTAAAAGAGTGAATGATAAGATATAAGAACTCACACTTTATAATTCTAGCACTTTGGGCTAGGAGGATTGCTTGAGGCCAGGAGTTGGAGACCAGCTTGGACAACATAGTGAGATCCTGTCTCTACAAAAAATTTAAAATATTGATCGGGTGTGGTGACACATGCCTGTAATCTCAGCTACTAGGGAGGTTGAAGCAGGAGGATTGCTTGAGCCCAGGAATCAATGCTATAGTGAGCTATGATCATGCCACTGCACTCCAGCCTGGGCGACAATGTGAAACCCTGTCAAAATTTAAAAAACAAACATGAGAGGTGAAGGTGAGAGAATTGCCTGAGTCTACAGGTTCGAGACCAGCCTGGGCAACATGGCGAGACCACGTCTCTACGTCTCTACAATAAATCAAAAAAATTAGCTGGGTGTGGCGGCACACGCCTGATGTTCCAGCTACTTGGAAGGCTGAGGTAGAAGGATCACCTAAGGCCGGCAGGTCGAGGCTGCAGTGGCCAAGATTGTGCCACTGCACTCCAGCCTGGGTAACAACAGAGTGTGACTCTGACTCAAAAAACAAACAAATAAAAACAAGAGGTGATTTACCTGCCCAAGGTAGGGGAGGGGGCCAGAGCTTAAGAAAACATGGCTTGGCCATAGCTCAAAGAGCACATGGCTTCACAATAGCTTAGCAAGGCGATGGCAGCAATGGTCTGGCAATAGCCTCCTTCTTTCTTACCAAATCAGTTACTCCTTATTTTAAAACCACTTACTCAACTTTTACCTCTGCTGTCTTACTTCTGGGGTATAATCCTCTGGGTCTTGCAAGATCTTATACTTTTTTATTAACAAGCCTGCTTATCTATTGCCAGTCTCAGGTTACTGTTCCCTTTTCTCTTTGTCATTGTCATTTGTGCTGTTCTCGGTTTATAATTTATTTTAGATGTTGCAACTAAGTAGAAAGTATAAAGTTAGGATGGAAGTTTGTAAAGAATGAAATGGGCATAGGGGACATTTGAATTAGAATATTTTGGGATCAATCCTCACTCAACTCTTTGTGAGCTTTCTATGTTTGCTTAACAGCTCTGTTGAGATGTAGCTCACACACCACACAATTCTCCCACATAAGATACACAATTTGGTGACTTTTAGTACATTCACAGAGCTGTGTAACTCCCACCACAATCAGTATTAAAACTTTTTCATCATCTCAAGAAGAAATCCCTTACCCTTCAGTTATCAGCTCCCAGCCCCTCCCACCCCCAGTTCTAGGTAACCTCTGATCTTTGCATCTCTATAGATTTGTCTATTCTGAACATTTCCTATAAATGGAATTATACAGTATGTGGTCCTTTGTGACTGGCGTCTTTCTCCTAGCAAAATGTTTTTTTTTCATCCATATTGTAGCAAATATCAGCACTTTATTAACTTTTATTGCTGAGCATTATTTCACCGTGTAGCTAAAGACATTCTGTTTATCCATTTATCAGTTGATGAACATTTGGGTTGTTTCTACTCCGGCTATTATGATCATCTATTTAACTATTACTTTTAAGCAGTATGTAGTCTTCGTAGAAAATTGGAAAACTACTAAAGGATATGACAAAATGTATGCATAATCTCACCACTGAAAATTAGCCTTAATACTCTTTCTGTGGGAAAAAACATATTTTTATAGCTTATTTTATAATTCCTCATCTTTCTTTAAGATATGCTTTGCATTTGAGATTTTATTTGCCAAATTACAGCAAGACTAGACAATTGAAATTGTCATAAATAATTTATAAGTCATTGTATAATGGGCATACAGTGGAGTTGTCAGCTATCAGATGGGCACAGGGAGAGCTAAGAGAAAATTTCGCAGAGGTGGAACCATGTATATTATGAAAATATGCATGAGCTGTTGATACTAGTCCATAAATAAAATATTGAGTTTTCTAATAAGATCCCATTTGTTCTGTTGTAGGAAGCTAGCAGGGTGTACAGTTTTTGTCACAGGTGCAAGCCGTGGCATTGGCAAAGCTATTGCATTGAAAGCAGCAAAGGATGGAGCAAATATTGTCATTGCTGCGAAGACTGCCCAGGCACACCCAAAGCTTCCAGGCACAATCTATACTGCTGCTGAAGAAAGTGAGTGTGACAATGCCATTTCATGAAATATACTCTCAATGGTTTCAGTACATAGGAAATTTGCTGGAGAGTTTAGTTATGGCTATTTGAAAACTACCCTAATGCTAATGTTCTCTAGTTAAAGAAGTATTTACTTTGTTACCTTAGCGCTTCTGACCACTTTTCTCCTTCAACACTTTTTTTTTTAAGTTTTAATTTTAAAGATGTGGGGTGCAATTCGGGGTTAGGTATACAAATGTTCATTATGCAGGTACTCTTGTTGATGAGGTGTGCCCCCCCCCTTCCCCAGGCATATTCCCACTACTACCAGTACTGCTTCCCCACCCTCTCCTAGCAGTTTCCCGCTACTGCCAATCCTTTTCTTATGGTATTATGATAATTGTTCAAGATCCACTTTCCTTCAACACTTTTAAGCAATATGAGAGACTCCAATTAAAAATGATGTCTCAGAGCCAGATGTAGTGGCTCATGCTAATCTTAGCACTTTGGGAGGCCAAGGTGAGAGGATTGCTTGAGCCCATGGTTGGAAACCAGCCTGGGCAACTTGGTAAGAACTCCTCTCTTCAATAAGTCAAAAAATTAGCCAGGTGAGGTAGTGCGCGCCTGTGTTTCCAGCTATTTGGAAGGGTGAGGTGGAAGGATCACTTGAGCCAGTCTAGGTTGTGGTGGCCGTGAGCGTGCCACTGCACTCCAGCCTGGCTGACAGAGTGAGACTCCAACACACACACACACACACACACACACACACACACACACACACACACACATGTCTCAGAAACACACACACACACACACACACACACACACGTCTCAGGAAGGTAATGGTTTTTGGATGGGACCAGAAGATGGGGGAGTGGAAGTGGAGATAATTTAAGGGGTGGATGGTGTGAACACTCTGAAAAAGCTCACCATGTTACTTATTCTTTACATAATTGGCAAGACAAACTTTTTTTTGAGTGGAATCTCACTGAGTCACCCAGGCTGGAGAGCAGTGGCATACTCACAGCCACTGCAGCCTTGACCTACTAGACTCAGGCCATCTTTCCATCTCAGCCTTCCTAGGAGCTGGAACTACAGGTTTGTACCACCATGCCTGGCTAATTTTTCTTGATTTATTGTAGAGACGAGGTCTCGCCACCTTGTCCAGGCTGGGCTTGAACCCCTGGGCTCAGGCAGTCCTCTCGCCTCAGTCTTCCAAAGTACTAGAATTACAGGCGTGAGCCACTGTGCCCGCAGCAGGTCATTCTTTTAATACGTTTAATCGACAAATAATTATCATGTTCATATATACAAGGCATTGTCCTAGGCACATTGCCAGGAGGAAGGCCGTCAACATTCAACTTGAGTTGATATTGCTAGCAGCATTGTGGTTATGTTAAAGGAATGTGTATGAAGTGCTTATGAGTGAAATGATGCCAGGAATTTGTTTTAAAATACACCTGTGGGCAACCTCTTCAGGTCCCCTCCCTCTCAATAAATCCTACTTTCAAAAAAAAGAAGTAAGAAAGAAAAATACACCAGCAAAAAATACAACAGAAGAGAGGAAGATAAACAAATTAACTGACCAAACAGTAACAGTTACTGAAGATAAGTGATGGATTCTTAATAGTTTATTATACTTTAAAAAATATTTTTGTATATTTTTTGAAATGTTCCATAATATAAAATTTTCAAAATTACCCTCCTTTGTTTGCTTTTTGATATATATATATTTAAAACCCTTTCTCTTATTTTTTTGAGTTGCAGCCTTGACCTGCTGGGCTCAGGCGATCCTTCCGCCTCAGCCTTCCAAGTAGCTGGAACTACAGGCATGCACTACTACACCCAGATAATTTTTTGATTTATTGTAGATACGAGGTCTTGCCACATTGCTCAGCCTGGTCTTGAACTTGTGGGTTTAGGCAATCCTTTCGCCTCCACCTCCCAAAGTGCTGGGATTCAGGTGTGAGCTACCATGCCCAGCCTCTTTTGTTTTGTTTTTGAGTTGAAATCTCACTCGGTTGCTCAGGCTGGAGTGCCGTGGCACACTCACCGCCACCCCAGTGACAACCTGCTGGGCTCCAGCAATCCTTCCGCCTCAGCCTTCCAAGTAGCCAGCACTACGGGCACGCGCTACCACACTTGGCTATTTTTTGCTTTATTGTAGAGACAAGGTCTTGCCAAGGTGTCAGGGCTAGTCTTGAACCCCTGGGCTCAGGCAATCCACTCTCCTCGGCCTCCCAAAGTGCTGGGATTATAGGCTGAGCCACTGTGCCTGGCCTCTTTTTTGTTTTTTAATAGAGTTGTCCTAGCTGGTCTGTTCTGTATGGTAGAGTCACTAGTGGTAAGACATAGTTATATTGATTTTCTGAAAATAGAGTACTTTTTTCTTTTAACTGTTATATCAGAATAAAAGGTATACTATTTGAATGCTTTACTGCTTTTTTGTTTATCCTTTGTAGTTGAAGCAGTTGGAGGAAAGGCCTTGCCTTGCATTGTTGATGTGAGAGATGAACAGCAAATCACTGATGCAGTAGAGAAAGCAGTTGAGAAGTTTGGAGGTAGTACCTTAATTCTGAAATAATTATTGTACACTGGTAAAATATAAGTAACTATGACTTTAATTTTTAAATTTGCTTTGATTTTTGGATTTTTGTATCTTTGGAACATACTGAGAAACAAGTATTTGCTCATATAAAAACATGGCTTAAAACCATCTGATGACTTTTTTTTAAAAAATGTTAAAAATTATTTTGAATAATGTAACAAACTAACTACCCAAATTAATGTTAGCACTTTGACAATGGTGTACATCTGACCAAGTGGCTCCCCAGATCCACTTGCCTCTCCCTTAAATAAACATTATTTGATGACTTTTTGATATTTATTAGGTAAAATGCAGATACCCATTGGCATTCAAGATGTTTCACATTCTGAAACAGATTTTTTTGTTTCATCTTTCTTCTATACCTCTACATAAACTCCTTACTCCAGCCTAAATAATTTACTTCTATCTTGTTTAATAGTTTGCCTCTTAACTTTTTTCTTTTCCCCTTCCTGAGGCTCTTTGGTACCCACCTCTCCACTTTTTTTTTTTTTTTTTTTTTTTGAGACAGGGCCTTGTTCTGTTGCCGAGGCTGGAGTTTGGTGGTGCAATCAAAGCTCACTGCAGACTTGGACTCACGGCTGAAGCCCAGGAGAATTTGCCCCTATTTAACTTTCCATCTTGAATTCTAGCTGTGTTGTCCTGCCTGGTTTATCAGAAAGAGCTATACGTTACGTACTGCATGACAGCACAGCCAAATAATGCCAGAATGGGTAGCACATCTACTTTGTAGTCTTGGGCTCCTACAGAAAAATAGAAATCTCCCAAATGAATTTTTCCTCCTGTTGTTGAACTGAGTTTTCTGAGAACTTAAAAGGCCCAACTAGAAATTTTCCCTCTCTTGGAAAAATTAAAGGCTAGAATTCTTTCCTTTCCAGTTTTCTTATTCTACTTGATTCCTGCCAAAGAGCTTTCACTCAGATGCATGGGTGATCTGGGTTTCTTTTGTAGCCACTATAATTTCATCTCCCATTGGCCTTGGTATCATTCCTTCAGCGTCTTCAACATTGGATTAATTTAACTTTGCCTGTTGCATGATCTACTTTCCCAGGAGCAGAGAAAATGGAAGAGACAAAAGAAAATCTTATCTTTTGTTTCTTCAAATGCCAGTTGGTTCATCTCGTTGATCTGGCATTTATGACCCAGAAACTTAAATTCACTTGGTAGAAGAGGATACTCTTCCCATATCTTTGAGGGGGAAAATCTCTGTATATATTTTACTGCTTGTTGAGAGGGTCATCTGAAACACTCATATTTTCTTGCTAAATTTACAAGTTATGTAATAGTGGAGTTCTCTGTTTTTAAGGGTTTTTTTGCTCCTCTTTATATTCACTTTGTATTTCTGACTTTTTGCTTTTCATTTCCCCATTAACTTTCCTGGCACCTCAGTACAAAATTCAGAGTGAGTTCTGTTTAGCAACTCAGTCTCTACTATCTCCTAATCATGATGGAAGCCACATTTATAAGAGATGATTTATAGTCTGTTCTTTTTTTTTTTTTTTTTTCCTATATTCCTTTTCCACAGAGATCCGAGCCTTTATTTTTTGTCTGTGGTTGCTGCTGCTATGGCCGTCTGATTTGGAATTCTGTGGGTCTTTGAATTCTGCCTTTTTGGGAAGATTTTATCTTTGACCTGATATTTGTCTCTGCTGGAAAATTGTCTTTGACAGTGTCCTGAGCACTTGATGATGCTTTCAAACCTGTACTCTCAGGGTTCTTTCCCACATGGTACTCCCTATCACCTTGTCTTGACTCACCTTCACACTTTTTCGATCCTTGAGTACATTTTGCTATTTCAAAAACCATGGAAGCATTCTTTTCTGCCACTTTTTTTTCTACAGTGGGCACATATATGCCTTTGTGTATCATTGCCCACTATTGTTCCCTGATCCATTTTAATCAGACTCATCTGAGTTTTGAAATTTTAACCTGCTTCTTAAATTGGGTTCTCTTTTCCCCTCTGTTGTGGCTAAGTCAAATAGAGTTTGCCAAATCAGCATATTTTTATTTCTCGCTGATTTCTTTGCCTTCAGGCCCAGATGTTTCCTTCACTAACATAATTGTCACTTGTTATACCATAGTGAGAGAGATGAAGTCAATAAAATCTGGATTTGCCCAAGGCAAAAGATGTTCATCCCAACAGTCTAACCCCAGAAGTAGAAATTTTTATGATATTTCTACTTTGTAGAATATTAAGTGGCAGATTAAAATTTCCAAACTCAGAATATTAATTTATTTCGATTTATTTTTAATTTAAAAAATTGTGGTAAGAGATACATAACATAAAATTTATAATTCCAGCCATTTTTAAGTGTACAATTCAGTAGCATTTAGGTTCATATTGTTGAACAACCATCATTAAGTACCTTTTGAAAAGACTAATGAAGACCGTGTAGACACTGAGGGAAATGTTTGACATTGTTTTGTATTTTACCATTTTCATTTAATGTTATTCCACTAAGCATATGTTGCATATAGGTAGGAACTAGATACAATATGCAGAAATAATAGTTATTCTAGATTTAGTTTTTTTGTGTATGGGTCACTAAAACAAAATTGATCCACGTAAGTGATTTGCCTGGGATTAAAACTTTAGGTCTTTCTCTTTTCTCAGTTTTCAACACCAAAAAGGAGGCCTTACCTTGAAGTGAGGGACCTTGGAGGGAAAGGAGGGCTAGTATACTTAAAAGTGGGGAAGGCCTTCAAAACATGCAGGGGAGGGTAGATGACTTTAAAGAATTTGATCGGGCAACCCCCTCTGGTCCTCTCCTACTGTGGGAGCTTTTCTGTCCTCTCAATAAATCCTACTCTCTAAAAAAAAAAAAGAATTTGATCTAAGGTTTATGGAGACAGGAAGGTAAGAAAACAGGTAAGAGTGCAAGTTACAAACCACTAAAGACTAAGCTTCCTTGTAATTTCACATGGAGCTCTGGTGATTGGCTATATCTCCATTGTGCCAGTGAAAATCATGCAGATGCTGTTTTGAAACAGCTCCCAGTCTTGCGTTGGTATATTGGTCAGTCATATTATTTAAAAGAAGAACAGTTAATGTGTTGCTTAATGGCAGGAATATGTTTAGAGAAAGGCATCATTAGGTGATTTTGTCATTGTGCAAACATCATAGAGTGTACTTACACAAACCTAAATGGTCTGGCCTCCTACATACCTAGTCTATATGGTATAGCCAATTGCTCCTAAGCTACCAACCTGTACAGCATGTTACTGTACTGCATACTGTGGGCATTTATGACACAGTGGTAAGTATTCATGTATTTGAACATATCTCAACATAGAAAAGATACAGTAAAAATACAGTATGATAATCTTATGTATGTGATCTGTCTGACTGAAATGTTATGTGATGCATGACTATATTTGTGAATCAATCAAGAGTTCAAAGATAGAATAAATGCTTTATTTTGTGATAACAAGTCTAACTTACATGAAAATGAAATTGATTATTTTGAAAACAGGAATTGATATTTTGGTAAACAATGCCAGTGCTATTAGCTTGACCAACACATTGGAAACACCTACAAAGAGAGTGGATTTGATGATGAATGTGAACACCAGAGGCACCTACCTTACGTAAGTTAGAAGAAGAGTTGTGGGAGAGGATGTTGCAGTATTTTCTCAAGGAACTTGTTTAGTTGTAAACAGATTTGAACCAAATTAACAGTGTGGCTTAAAATCTAGTCAGTCCTTATAAAAGTCTAAAAGTACTCCAAAGTCAGCCAAGAGTATTTTAAATAGTTTAATTTAATGCTTCTTTACTCTATGAGTCTAATAAAGACTAAAGTGTACCTCAAGCATTTTAAGATATTTTTGTGTTTAAATACTTCTATGTATACTGTCATCAGATATACATGCAAGTAGATCTATGTATACTTTGTCTTCTAATTACTCAAGCCAGCAGTAGTCTCTCCTTCCTCTGAAAAAAATTTGGGATTTAACAAAAGACTTGTGTTTAGTTATATAAATTAATTTAGTTATATAAATTATGAATCGCACTTTAACATAACAAGCAAAAAGCCTAATGCCGTCTTGGACATTATCAGAGGAAATGTAGAGTACAGAATTAAAGAGATTATAGTCCCAATCTGTTCAGGATTAGTCAGACAGTATACCTTTTTATTTGTCCATTTATTTATTTATCCTTGGTTTTGTCATTTTCCATGTGAATATAATGATACATCTGCATAGGACTTGCTTCCTCTGCCTTATGTGTATCTTGTTTTACACAGAAGCGGTGGTTAGGAGTAAGCTTTGGAGTAAGGTTGCCTGGACTCAAATCCTAGCATCCACCCCTCAAGACTTGCTATTTAATGACCTGGGTCAAGTAACTTAATGTCTTGCTAATCAGTTTCCTCATTTGTAAATTGGTGTTAACAATAAGATATTATAGGGTTTGTCAGAGTTAAATGCGTAAGTTCAGAGGCCTAAATTTTGCACTCAGATGTGTTTGGATCTGAAAAACCTGGCCTAGATAGTATTAAATATTTTGCTTTCATTAGTTTCCTACATTCAAAATGTCAGTAGTTGTTGCCTATGTTAAAAAAAAAATTGGAAGATTTGCACAAAAGTTCAGATTTCTGGCTTTTCTTGAAACATTTGAAAATGTGGCCACATAGAAATAGCAATCCCTGGCTGGGCTCGGTGGCTCAGCCTGTAATCCTAGCACTTTGGGAGGCCGAGGTGAGTGGATTGCCTGAGCCCATGGGTTCAAGACCAACCCAGGCAACTTGGCGAGACCTCATCTCTGCAATAAATCAAAAAAATTAGATGGTCATGGTAGCATGTGCCTGTCATTCCAGCTACTTGGAAGGCTGAGGTGAAAGGATCACCGGAGCCCAGCAGGTCGACGCTGGGGTAGCCATGAGTGTACCACTGCACTCCAGCCTGGGTGACAGAGTGAGACTCCAACTCAAAAGAAAAGAAAAGAAAAGAAATAACATTCCCACATGACAAAATTTACCATCTGTAGCCGAGTGGCAGAATATCAACTACCTCATGCCTCATTAGATGGGACATAGCTCCATTGTCTTCAGGATGCTGAGCATAGGCTAAAAAAATTATCATTTATCATTGTGCTTGCGCTGTTGTTTTTCTTATGTGAAAGAGGAAAATAAAATATTTCTCAGGCCAGGCATGGTGGCTCACGCCTATAATCTCAGCACTTTGAGAGACTGAGATGAGAGGAGTAACTGAGCCCATGGGTTCGAGAACAGCCTGGGCAACTTGGCAAGACCTCATCTCTACAATAAATCAAAAAGTTAGCTGGGCGTGGTGACACGTACCTGTAGTTCCAGGTACTTGGAAGACAGAGGCGGAAGGATCACCTGAACCCAACAGGTCAAGGCTGTGGTGGCCGTGAGCATGCCACTCCACTTCCAGCCTGGGCAATAGAGTGAGATTCTGACTTAAAAAAAAAAAATTCTCATAACCAAGTCTCTATTTGAAGTGGGAAAATAAGACTAATGCTAAGATGGCTGTATATTCAAGTAAAATGGGTGAAAACTTCTATGATGTAAGGCATATTTCTATAAATTCAATATATAAAATATATCTGTATTGAATGAAACCATATTGAATCAAACCATAGTAAAAATGTTGGCATACATATAGCAAAGATTATGATGAAAAACTTGAACAAGAAAAGGGACTCATTTTTCGATAGGGTTTATTTATTTTTAAATAAAATAGGCAATTCTTATGTGTGATACTCTTATGTGATACCTGAAAAAATTATCTGGGCACCAAAATCTTTTATTGTTTTTTTTTTGTTTGTTTGTTTTTTGTTTTTTGAGTTGGAGTCTCACTCTGTAGCCCAGACTGGAGTGCAATGGTCGCTCCCGGCCTCCGCAGCCTCGACCTGCTGGGCTCCGGCGATCCTTTCGCCTCAGCCTTCCGTGTAGCTGGAACTACAGGCGCGCGCTACCACACCCGGCTAATTTTTGATTTATTGTAGAG
>NW_007249759.1:118075-130121 GCF_000164805.1 Carlito syrichta | reverse complement strand
CCACGGGCTCAGGCAATCTACTCACCTCAGCCTCCCAAAGTGCTGGGATTACAGGCTGAGCCACTGAGCCCGGCTCCCAAAATCTTTTATAGCTGTCAACTTTGTGAAAGAATTTCAGTTGAATATAAACATCTGATTAAGGAAGGGTTTACAAATATAAACCTAACCAGGAATATTATTGCTCAGCCTGTGTAATTAAGCATTAGAGGAGCATATTGTATGAATAAGTTTAATGATTTGTGGCAGTTCCTAGTATACATGGTGAAACCACAAATATAAAAATATAGTTGAGAATCCTTAATCTGAAACTCCAAGATGCTACGAAATCCAAAACTTTTTAAATGACACTCATTGGAGCAATTAGGATTTTGGATTTTCAGATTAGGGATGTTAAACTGGTAAGTATAATGCAAATATTTCAAAATTTGAAATCTAAAACACTTTTGGTTTCAAGCATTTTGGATAAGTGTTATTCAACCTGTACCGTGTACCTATTTATATGAGGGACAATCCCCCCCAAACTGGAATTTATTTACAAAAAAATTCTGTATTTATTCTTACATGTTTAAATTTTAGTCACCATCAAAGTACTCTCCATTTGATGCACTACACCTATCAAGATGCTTTTTCCACTGCTCAAAACAGTTTTTGATCTTGTGAATTTTGATGCCTTTTAATGCTTTTGCATTTTTTTGTCTCACCTCTTCCACGTGGGCAAACCATTTCTCTTTGAGGACCCTTTTCATCCAGGGAAACAAAAAAAGACTGGGTGAATAGGGACGGTGGACACAGGGGTCATGCT
Organism: Carlito syrichta; assembly: GCF_000164805.1. Classification (NCBI taxonomy): domain Eukaryota; kingdom Metazoa; phylum Chordata; class Mammalia; order Primates; family Tarsiidae; genus Carlito; species Carlito syrichta. The sequence continues at coordinate 129,319 of NW_007249759.1, read as the reverse complement.
GTTTGTGGTCAAGAACTGTTGAACACTCAGCATGGTGTGGGCAGGTGCATTGTCATAGCGGAAGTCACCTGTTTGCCACAACTTAGAATGTTTCTTCCGCAAATTGTGATGCCACCTTCTCTAAACGTCCAGATAAAAACTTTGGTAGATTGTTTGATCCAGAGGAACAAATTCCAAGTATACTACAAAGATAATTCTGTTTTTTGGGGGTCCCTCCTCATATTTATTTATAATATCAGGAAAATCTTGATTGGATTACAAAATTTTTACTCTAGGTATTCATGACATGAATATCGGTAAATGGCTTGTGACATACTGAAAAATGTCTTGGAAAGTTTAAGGTATATTTGCCAAAATTAGTCATTATAACTAGGCAGTGCTATAATAGGGATTAGTGTTAACTTTAGACTTACTGAAATCTAAGCTAATATAGATATATTTTACAAGGGTGCAGAATTTAAGTTTGTTTATTGCATTGTTCACTAGCAGTTGCTCCCTGCTAAAAAAGTTTAAAATGGACGTATTGTCTTTCCAAGGGATGAGCAATTCAAGTAAAGCATTGAATTGTATGTAGATTTGTCAAAATTAGGAATCGTAGCTATAGACTTGGCCTTTTAAACTGACAATATGATTTATGTGCACACAAATGTTTGATTCTCTTTGCTTTTTTCTTTTGAAATTAGTCTTTAGAAAGCCTACTTGGCAAGAATAATTTAGTTCACTTGCCTATATTGAGGTCATTTTCAAAAATAAAAGTAATGGCCTAAAGCACATTCTTAGATTTGAAGTTTCAATTAAAAACAAAACAGGCTGGGCTCTGTGGCTCAGCCTGTAATCCCAGCACTTTGGGAGGCCGAGGCGAGTGGATTGCCTGAGCCCCCTTGGGTTTGAGACCAGCCTGGGCAACTTGGCGAGACCTTGTCTCTGCAATAAATATTTTTATTTTATTTATTTATTTATTTATTTTTATTATAAAGATATGGGTATACAAACCTAACAGTGTTAGGTATACAAGCATTGGTTGTGCAGGTACCCTTGTTGATAAGGTATGCCCCTCCCTCCCCTAGCAGTTTCCCTCAACTGCCAATGCCACCCACCTCCCCTGACAGTTTCCCTTTCTTATAGTATTATAATTGTTTAAGGTCCGCTTATGAGTGAGAACATATGGTACTCTGTTCTTTGTTTCTGTGATAGATCACTGAGTATGATCTACCCCAAATCCATCCAAGTTGTTGCGAAGTCCATATGTTTGTCTTCCTTACAATAAAAAAAAAAAAGTTAACTGGATGTGGTAGGGCATGCCCGTAGTTCTGGCTTCTTGGAAGGCTGAGGTGAAAGGATCGCCAGAGCCCATCAGGTTGATACTGGGGTAGCCGTGAGTGTGCCTCTGTTCTCCAGCCTGGACAATGGGGTGAGATTCCGACTCAAAGAAAAAAAAAACTTTCAACTGTAGAAAAATGAGCTAACCTTGTCAATAACCTTTCTCATTGAATATTATTAGTATAGTTGAAGAACTGCAAATGGAAGTTATGAGCTGTAGGCCAGCAAAATGCTAAAAACTAAGTATGAGTTTAGCTTTTAACACTTTATGAACAGCTATTTTAAAAATATAAAAATTATGTAACACTAAATACAATTAAATATTGCTTCCAGTTAAAAGCATGTTGCAATGCCAAATGAAAAACCTGACATTGATCTTTGGGCCAAAGAAAACTGTCAGGTTTTTGGCCATATATGAAAGGTATGTTATAAAAAGAAAATTTACAATGAAATATTTCTATTTTAATTTGTATTTTTATATTTAATTTAGTATATACGCTCCAGTATTATGTGTGTTTATATCATGGTAAATGCTTACAGAAGTTTAGTGATATAGTTCAGTTGTGTTTCTGAACAGTTGATTTTTCTCATTCCTAGCCCACTTTGTTTACTCAAATGCCTTATAGACCTTTGAATTTGCAACCTTGATTAAATCAAATTATTCATGAAAAGTAATAAATGCAGTACCTGGCACCCAGTAAGTTTTCAATAAACTTAACTAAATTAACCTGAAGGTGTTTGTATCTAAGTCGTGGTGCTGAGATTTTTCAATGTGATACATAAGAAGGTATGTTGCTGTGATAGATGGCCCCTGACGTAGGACCAGCAATGTGGAGGGCCAGGCTGGCAAAGTACGGGTGGAAGGTTTTGTCTGATAGATTAAAAGAGAGCTCATGCTTATAATGTAAATGAATTGAGCTCTTTCCTTTTGAGTGTAAAATGTAAGCTTATTGCCTGGAATAGATTTAGTTTGTTTTCTACTGATACTTTGAGGTGTTGTTTCACTGTTTCAATGAAACTCAGCTGCAATATTGTTTGCCCCTCTCCACCTCATCCCCATAAAAGTCAAGCCCCTTTGGAAACAAAAAACAATATGTGCAAAAAGCCCTTTCATGTCATTGATTATATTTGATTTGTAAGCTTGAAAAGATGTTGCTATTGGTAACACTAGTATTTTACATTTGGTAATAAAGAAACTGACTTGAAAGAAAAGTAGACTAGTTCAAAGTACTAGGAGTCATTGCATGTGAAGTAAAACTATAAATTAATTAAACTATAATATATTATTTAGCTGTGAAATGTTGTAACTTAATAATTAAAATTTTAGAAATACTGGACCTGTATCTTTTATTAAACCGTCTACCTTATGAGTGACTTTTAAAAAAACAAAATTTGGCAATACCTCGGGTCCCCTCCCACTATGGGAGCTTTTCTGTCTCAATAAATCCTGCTTTCTAAAAAATAAATAAATAAAAATAAAAGACAAAACTTTATATTGCTCCCAAAGGCATAATGCATTTTATATTGATACAAAGTAAATTTGGGACTATATTGGGACTTATATTACTAAATTACTGTTCCAATGTAGTAGAAGTACGAATGTAGTAGAAATACTATGCCTATAAAGGTTAAATAAGTCAGCATATGTAATACTAATAACAATACTAAATGATTGTTTGTCTTATGTTTAGTATATGCACCATCCTAAGTATCACATGTACCTTTATCATCTAATTTTAATCCCTTAGTCAATTCTAGATGGTAGTGAGTAATGCCAGCATTTACAGAGGAGAAAACTGCATTTTAATGCTATATAATTTGTCTGAGGTCATACAATGAAGGGGCAGAAGCAAGATTTGAACCCAGGTCTGTTCGACTTGAACACCCGTGTTCTTTATCACAGTGCTGATTGACAAGTACATTAACTGTTTCTCAAAATTGTATGTGTGTGTTGAGGAGGCAGCATTTGGGGTGGTTGTGATTCAAGATCATCTCAATTGGGCTTAAGGCCAATTTAATTTAAGTCATGTATTTAATTATTTTCATCAAGCAGATCACATTGTTAGGTCATTAAGCAGTGTTTCAAATGATGAAAATTAGTTGTTTTTTCTCTCTTCCTTCTAGAAAGCAAATAAAAGTGCCCTACCAAAAACCCAAAAAGTCTCCTTACAGATTACTGAGCCAGTTCAGTTACTCTATATGACTAGTTTGAAATATAACTTGAAAAAGTGGACAAATTGTTAGAAAACTATTAATTGACTTGTGTTTTCTTTTGCTTTCAGATCTAAAGCATGTATTCCTTATTTGAAAAAGAGTAAAATTGCACATATCCTCAATCTCAGCCCACCACTGAATTTAAATCCGGTGTGGTTCAAACAGCACTGTGGTAGGTGGTAGGGTGGGGGGGTTTGTGGTTTCTTTGTTTTGAATAATTAAAGGCATGTATCTTTGATATAATCACAACCTGTACATAGTATCCAACATTAAATTTTTACTGCCAAAGCAGAGAAGTAGAGTCTCTGATTTGGGATAGTAGATTCTTAATTTTTATCTGTAATTTTAAAAATTGAGATATAGATTACATTCAGTAAAATTCACACATCTTAATATTTTAATGGTTCAGTTTGATGCATTTTGACAAATGTATGTACCTGTATAACCAATATTCTAATCAAGATATGGATTTCCATCATCCTAGAAAGTTCTTTTATGCCCCAATTGGTGTGTTTTATTTTGCATGTAATTTATTATTATTATTATTATTATTTTGTGTTGGCGTCTCACTCTGTTGCCCAGGCTAGAGTGCCTCTAACTGCCTTCCAAGTAGCTGGAACTACAGGTGCATGCCACCACACCTGGCTAATTTTTTGACTTATTGTAGAGACGAGGTCTTGCCAAGTTGCCCAGGCTGGTCTCGAACCCCTGAGCTTAGGCAATCCTCTCGCCTCTGCCTCCCAAAGTGCTGGGATTATGGGCGTGAGCCAACATGCCTGGCCATAATTTATTCTTCAATAAAGTTGGTTAAAGATGATCCATGAAATACTTTATCATTCATAGCAAACTAATGACTTAATGTGAATATGCTAGGTAACAAGATTGATGTATGGGCGCCTTCTCTAAAATAGTTATATCAGGTACTTAGTTTTTATTTCAACATAATTTATTAGCATTTGGAAAAGTACTTGGAATGGGAACCCACAAAGCAAACCTAAAAGAAGTTCTGCTTTAATTGACTAAGTTAAATGAATATACAACTTTTAATTGTTGTTTTACTAGCAGTAGTTTACCTTTAAATAATTACTTTCATTCTTTGAATAATCATATTGAGAAATAGTTAAGGGCCATGTTTGCTGGCTCACACCTATAATACCAAAACTTTGGGAGACTGAGGCAGGAATATTGCTTGAGCTCAAGGAGTTTGAGACCAACCTGGGCAACATAGCAAGACTCTGTCTCTATGAAGAAAAAAAAAATTAACTGGGTGGGGTGGCACACCTGTGGTCCCAGCTACTCAGGAGGTTGAAGCAGAAGGATCACCTGAGACCAGAAAGTTGAAGCTGTGGTGAGCTGTGATTGTGCCACTGCACTTCAGCCTGGACAACAGAGTGAGACCCTGACTCAAAAAAAAAAAAAAAAAAATATATATATATATACACACATATATATATATATATATATATATATAATTTACTCTCATAGTATTAAAAAATGAAAGTTTACTAATATCTCTTTTCTTTTAATAAAATATTAGGATGGAAATACATAGAACTAGTTAATTGGCTGGGTGCAGTGGCTTAAGCCTGTAATCCCAGCACTTTGGGAGGCCAAGGCAAGAGGATTGCCTGAGCCCGCGGGTTCAAGACCAGTCTGGGCAAATTGGTGAGACCTCATCTCTACAATAAATAAAAAAAATTAGCCGGACGTGGTAGTACACGCCTGTAGTTCCGGCTACTTGGAAGGCTGAGGCAGAAGGATTGTCGAAGCCCAGCAGGTGGAAGCTATGGTGGCCAGGAGTGTGCCACTGCACTCCAGTCTGGGCGACAGAGTGAGACTCCAACTCAAAAAAAGAAAATAGTACATTAAAACATTATATTTTATGTATTTTACATTATTAAAAGGAATTCTAAAAAATATATCGGGGAGAAAATAGTAATAGGAAGGATATGATTATTTCTACTCACAAATTAGTTTGTTTCTTAACTAAATTATTAATTGTGGTTTCTTTCAGCATATACCATTGCTAAGTATGGAATGTCTATGTGTGTGCTTGGAATGGCAGAAGAATTTAAAGGCGAAATTGCGGTCAATGCATTATGGCCTAAAACAGGTATATACTTTTAAAATTTTCATTTATTAGATTTTTACTTATTGTCCTAGACACCATCAAGCTGCATCTTGGGTGCGGTAGGGTGGGAGTGTGTAGACTGTCAACAGTAACTTCAGTCTGTCTGTTGAAAAACATGTTAAACTTTTTTTTTTTTTCTCTTTTTTTTGAGTTGGAGTCTCACTCTGTCGCCCAGACTGCAGTGCAGTGGCCGCTCCCGGCCACCACAGCCTCGACCTGCTGGGCTCTGGCGATCCTTCTGCCTCAGCCTTCCAAGTAGCCAGAATTACAGGCATGCGCTACCACGCCCGGCTGATTTTTTGATTTATTGTAGAGATGAGGTCTCGCTGCCCAGGCGGGTCTCGAATCCACGGGCTCAGGCAATCCACTCACCTCAGCCTCCCAAAGGCACAGGATTACAGGCTGAGCCACCGAGCCCGGCTTAAACTTTTTATTGTACAGTATGAGACCATTTTAGTCATCTTCCAGCTTTGACTTGGACTACATGACTGATTGTTCAGCCAGTAGCTCTAGTAGGAACAGACCACTGGAACGCTTGGAAGAGTCTCCTGAAGGCCAGCAGCAAAAGCTGTATTTCCCCAAGTCCTTCTCCATCTTTGTGTTTAGAACCTTTCTAGATTCTCATACTTTTTGTTTTCTCCTCACATATCCCAACAAATGCTTTTTTATTTTTATTTTTATTTTTTTTATGAGTAGAAGTCTCACTCTGTCACCCAGCCTGGAGTGCAGTGGTACACTCATGGCCACTGCAGCCTCAACCTGCTTGGCTCAGGCCATCCTTCCGCCTCAGCCTTCCAAATAGCTGGAACTACAGGCTTGTGCCACCATGCCTTGCTAATTTTTTGGTTTATTGTAGAGACGAGGTCTCGCTATGTTGCCCAGACTGGTCTTGAACCCCTGGGCTCAGGCAGTCTTCTCACCTCAACCTCCCAAAGTGCTGGGATTATAAGCTTGAGCCACCACATCTGGCTAACAAATGTTTTAACTTGTTGTATTCTTCCTTTTTCCTTTATAAAAATCTGGATTATCTGTACTTTCACATGAATTCTTCTGAATTCACAGAGTGCCTAGAGCCCTATGAGATGATAGAAGAACCTGTATATATATGCTTGGGCTTTGTGTGCATATTTACAGTTATGGTAAAACACAAGTTGATAGCTTCCCAGCTGAGGAATAAGATATATAAAAGTGAAGAAGTCCAGGCATTGTAGTTCACACCTATAATCCCAGCACTTTGGGAGGCTGAGGTGAGAGGATTGCTTGAACCCAGGAGTTCAAGACTAGTCTAGTCAACATGGCAAGACTTCATTTCTACAATAAATTTTTTTTAAAATTAGCTGAGCATGGTGGCATGCGCTTGTAGTCCCAGCTACTTGGAAGGCTGAGGCAGAAGGATTGCCTAAGCCCAGCAAGTCAAGGCTGTCGTCGCCATGATTTTTCCACCACTCTAGCCTGGGTGACAGAGTGAAACTCCAACTCAAAAAAAAAAAAAAAAAGGCCGAGTGCAGTGATTTATGCCTATAATCCCAGCACATTGGGAGGCTGAGGTAGAAGGATTGCCTGAGCCCAAGGGTTTGAGACAAGCCTGGGCAACTTGGTGAGACCTCATCTCTGCAATAAATCAAAAAATTAGCTGGGTGTTGTGGCACATGCCTGTAGTTCCAGCTACTTGGAAGGCTGAAGCAGAAGGTTGGCCTGAGCCCAGTAGGTGAAAGCCACAGTGGCCGTGAGCATGCCATTGAACTCCAGCCTGGGCGACAGTGTGATTCTGACTCAAAAAAAAAAAAAAAGAGGAAGATTTAGCAGATATGGGGAAAGGGGAAACCTGTCTTGTGGGTTCTTTCTCAGCTTTAAAGAAGAAAAAGAGATAATTTATTTTACTATATATTTTCCCTATACTTAGTAGGTAATGCCCATGAAAACCTTAACTTCTTTCATGTTAAACTATCCCAGAAAAGTATGTCTAATGATAAAGAGAATACATAGTGGAAATCTGTTTTCATTTCACTCTTTAAAATTTTATCAGAATCTTTTATATATTCACATTGAACTTGAAGAGAAAATCAGTGTGGCCCCTTTCCACGGAATGACTTTGGAAATCAATACTGATGTTTCTGCTCCAGGCATAGTACCTTGCACACAGTGGTCACTCAGATATTTGTGAATGAATGATATTTTAATATTCCTTTTGAAGGTCTCTTCATATTCTTCTTTACATTTTTTTTTTTTTTTCTTTTTGAGTTGGAGTCTCACTCTGTCACCCAGACTGGAGTGCATTGGCCACTCCCGGCCACTGCAGCCTTGACCTGTTGGGCTCCGGAGATCCTTCCACCTCAGCCTTCCGAGTAGCCAGAATTACAGGCACGCACTACCATGCCCGGCTGATTTTTTTATTTATTGTAGAGATAAGGTCTCGCCAAGTTGCCCAGGCGGGTCTGGAACCCACGGGCTCAGGCAGTCCACTCACCTCAGCCTCCCAAAGCGTGGGATTACAGGCTGAACCACTGAGCCTGGCTTCTTTCTTTACATCTCTTGAAAGCACATTGATGGCACATTGAAATCTTTTTCTCTTAATTTGAGGTCCGAGGGGGTTTCTGGGAAGATCATTGTTAGAACCCGTGTTTTTGCTGTTCTCTGTTTCCAACTACCAGCAAACTCCCCTGAGGGTGGTGGGCAGGTAGGATGAGGAAGGAATGCACTAGACTTTGATTCTCTAAGGGAAGTAACTGAGAAGCTTGTGAAGAACTTTGTTCCCCTCTGGGCCAAAGACAAAATGGGGCCATTAGAGAGCAGTAGAGAGAGAATAAATACTCAGAAATTCCTGGAGAAAGCCTGGACCATGGAGATCTGAAGACCCAACATGGTAGCTCAACAAGTGACATAAGTATTTCCTACTTTTGAGGTATGGACAGTGAGAAGAACAGGAAGACTTCTTCATTAGGCCCCCAAATGAATTTGATGACTAGAACATATGATATATTAACTTACTGCTGCTAGCAAGGCTGGCATCATTTAAAGTATCTAAGGGTGAACAATGCTGTGAGGAGACAAAGAAAAACTGATGTATAGCTAAGAGGACCCAGTATCCAGACACACAAAAAATGAATAGACTGGGCACAGTGGCTCACGCCTGTAATCACAGCACTTTGGGAGGCCAAGGAAGGACAATTGCTTGAGCCCAGAAGTTCAAGACTAGCCTGAGCAACATAGCAAGACCTTGTCTACAAAAATTTTTTAAAAATTTTGCCAGGAGTGGTGGTGCATGCCTGTAGTCCTAGTTATTCAAGAGGCTGAAACGAGGTGAGCCATGGTCATGCCACTGCACTCTAGCCTGCGCGACAGTGTGAGGTCCTGCAAAAAACAAAAACAAAACAAAACACCCAGATAGCAGCCTTCAGTGAAATAAAACTGCTAAAGAAACAGAAAATACCTTGATTTAAAAACAAAAGCAACTATATAAGAGATTGAATGATAGTATAAAAAATGCTCTCTGGGATTAAAAATAGATTGTATTTTGAATTTTCAAAATATATGTTTATAGTAGTTGAATTGAAGGATTGCATGTTGATTGTTAATACCTGATTAAGTGTAGTTTAGATGTTCAAGTGTGAGAAACATCTCACAAGAACAAAAACACCCTGAAGAAAAAGAAGAGACTTAGAGGACGCATCCATGGGACTTCACATGCAAATATCAGGAGTCCCAGAAGAAGAACTAGAGAAAGAACCGATAGAGGAGAGACAATAATTAAACTAGTAATAGGAAACAATTCCCTTGAGGTGAAGAAAGACTTACATAAGTATGTAGACTGAAAGGTTTACCAAATTTGAGGCTGATTATGAAGAAGAAAAAGGCACCTGGGAGAATTTCAGAATTTGAAGGATAAAAAAATCTTTCAAGCTTTCAGGCAGAATATATGTTACTTACAAAAGAAAAAGAGTGCAGACTTTTATCTTCAGACCAGAAGCTAGAAGGCAATGGAATAACATCTGTACATTACTGATAGAAAGGGACTCAGCCAAGATAGTATTTATTGACAAGATGAAAGAGAGATATGTGAATATGCTACCACATGTGAGAAAAATCTATAATGGGCTATTAACCAAACAGCAAATCTGTCAGAACAGAGACTTATCAAGATAGGAGTCAGAAATGAGAAGGAGAGGAAATAATGGCAAGCAAGTAACCTACTGCAATATATATGGCTAAATGTAAATGGACTATGCTAGAATAATTGGGAATATAAAATATGGTGTCAAATAAGAACTCTGGATAAAAAAGAGATAATGTAGGAGAAAAATTCTCTTTTTGAGACCTAGAAGTTGGGGAAAATGGAGATGTGGAAGTTATTCAGTTCTAAAGGACTCATGAGCATGGGAAGACTGGGGGAGGAAAGGCATTCTATCAGTCTCATCTTTGGGCAGACACAATTCTAGATGGTATCTTTTTTTTTAAAAATTCTGTATTTTTAGTCTAGTGCTGGGGTATAAAAATGCCATTGGATTTTAAAGCTGTAGGCAACTATCTAAACTTCTTTGTTGATTATAATAATTTGTCTGGATTCTCTTGGATTTTCTAGGTAATCATATAATCTATAATGACATTTATTTCTTCCTTTCCAATTCTTATACACATGGTTTCTTTTTTCTTACTTTACTGCCCTCTCTCCCTCTTCTCTCCTCCTCTTTACCCTTTACCAATAGTTTTTTCTTGATTTTTTGAGAGCCCAGAAATGCTTTTAAAACTGTCTACTAGTTATTTACAATTTTATTATAATAACATAGCCCTTTAGAATACCTAATTCATTGTACAATTGATTTTTAAACAACATGAGGATTAGGGGCACTGACCCCAAGGAGTTGAAAATTCGCATATGACTTTTGATTCCTCCAAAACTTAACTATTAATAGCCTGCCATTGAAGCCTTACCAATAACATAAATGGTTGATTAACACATATTTTATATGTTATATGTATTATATACTGTATTCTTATGATAAAATGAGCTAGAGAAAAGAAAATGTTACTGAGAAAATCATAAGGAAAATATATTTATTATTCATTAAGTGGAAGTGGATCATCATAAAAATCTTCATACTTACCATTTTCACATTGGGTAGGCTGAGGAGGAAGAAGTGGCGGAGGAGTTAGTCTTGCTTTCTCAGGGGTGGCAGAGGTGAAAGAAAATCTGCATATAAGTTGACTTTATATGCAGTTCAGTCTTTAGTTCAGACCTGTGTTGTTCAAGTGTCAACTGTATATCCAGAAGCAGAAGACTAGTCCTATCCATTAAAAAAAAATATTTAGGCTAGGCACAGTGGCTCAAGCCTGTAATCCCAGCACTTTGGGAGGCTGAAGTGAGAGGATTGCCTGAGCCCATGGGTTTGAGAACAACCTGGGCAACTTGGTGAGACCTCATCGCTACAATTAAAAAAAAAATTAACCAGGCGTGGTAGCATATGCCTGTAGTTCCGACTACTCAGAAGGATCGCCTGAGCCCAGCAGGTTGACGCTGGGGTGACCGTGAGTGTACCACTGCACTCCAGCCTGGGCAACGGAATGAGACTTTGACTAAAAAA
>NW_007249759.1:94837-118055 GCF_000164805.1 Carlito syrichta | reverse complement strand
AAAAAAAAAAAAAAAGTATATATACACATACACACACACACACACATATTCACACACATATAAAACTAGGTATTTTATATATCTTTATTGTTTTCAGTATATTTTCTAATTAACTATCAAAGTATACATAAAGTTATATATCTTTATTTATTTTTTATTTTTGAGTTGGAGTCTCACTCCATCACCCAGGGCTCAGGCGATCCTTCTGATTCAACCTTCCAAGTAGTCGGAACTACAGGCATGCACTATCACACCTGACTAATTTTTTGATATATTGTAGAGGCGAGATCTCACCAAATTGCCCAGGGTGGTCTCAAACCCTGGGCTCAGGCAGTCTTCTCATCTCGGCCTCCCAAAGTGCTGGGATTACAGGCTTGAGCTACTGTGCCCAACCTGGAATACCTTTTATAATCATTAAATATATGTGATTTCTTCCTTTTTTAAAAAATGTAGTTCTTGTATCCTTTCTATTACATGATGCTACATTCAATTAATATTTAGTATTATTATTAAATGTGTAAAAATTAGTATTAAATGTAATAGTTAAAGCATAATAATCTAACATGATTTCCTGGAAATTTTTGTGTAATGTTTCCATTCACTAAGTGGACTTAGTAACTCATACTGAACTACCATAAAATCTATGTGTAAATTTTTTAATGCGAATTAAAGTTGAAACATGACTTTTATTTATTTATTTATTTATTTTTATTTTTATTGTTTTTTTTGTTTTTGTTTTTTGGTTTTTTTTTGAGTTGGAGTCTCACTCTGTCACCCAGACTGGAGTGTAGTGGCCGCTCCCGGCCACTGCAGCCTCTACCCGCTGGGCTCCAGCAATCCTTCTGCCTCAGCCTTCCAAGTAGCTGGAACTACAGGCGCGTGCTACCACGCCCGGCTAATTTTTTGATTTATTGTAGGGATGAGGTCTCACCAAGTTGCCCAGGCAGGTCTCGAACCCGTGGGCTCAGGCAATCCACTCACCTCAGCCTCCCAAGGTGCGGAATTACAGGCTGAGCCACCGAGCCCGACGAAATACGACTTTTAGTCATATCTCAAACTTGGAACTATTGGAGAATTAAGCCATAAAACATTGTTTCTGTCCTTAGTGATTTAAACATTTTGTTAGAACAAATAAATCACAAATATAATGCAATCAGAGTAATCTATCTAGATACTCTTCAAATATGTGGACTCTTGATTGCAAAATTTAAATAGATTTCCAAATTAACTCAATCTGTGTCTTTTCTTCTGTGAAAGTGTTTGGATTTTCATACTCTCAGAATCACATTTTCTTTTAATTTTCTTAACATACTTGTACGATCCTCCAGATTCTCAAGTAACCATATAATCTAGTTAGGGAAAGAAATGATAGAACTGATTTTTTTGTTGTTGTTTTTGGATTGAAGTCTCACTCTGTTGCCCAGGCTGGAGTGCAGTGGCACAATCATGGCTCACTGCAAACTCACCTCTTGGGCTCAGGTGATCCTTTCTTCTCAGTCTCTCGGATAGCTGGGATTACAGGCATGTGCCACCATGCCCAGCTAATTTTTAAATTTTTTTGTAGGGATAAGGTATTGCTATGTTGCCCAGGCAGGTCTCAAACTCCTAGGTGCAAGCAATCTTCCTGCCTTAGCCTCTTAAAGTGCTGGGATTGTAGGCATGAGCCCCCGTGCCTGGCCAGAACTGATTTTTAATCAATGTTCAAATATTATTAGTATTTAAAATTACCCAGTTTGTGTATTGCTCATATTGTTCTTACCTTTGTGAGCTGCAGTAGTTCTCTCTTTCTAGTTTCCCGTTATGTAAAATTAGGAATTTAAAATAATCTCTAAAGCTCTTTTTTTTTTTTTTTTTTTTGAGTCAGAGCCTCACTCTGTCACCTAGGCTAGAGTGCAGTGCCACGCTCACGGCCACTACAGCCTTGACCTACTGGGCTCAGGCAATTCTTCTGTCTCAGATTCCTGAGAAGCTGGGACAGCAGGTGCTCACCACCATGTTTGGCCACTTTTTAAATTTTTTTTGTAGCGATGGTGTGTCACTATGTTGCCCAGGCTGGTCTTGAACTCCTGGACTCGAGTTATCCACCCACCTCAGCCTCCCAAAGTGCTGGAAGAACAGGTATGCGGCACCATACCCAGCCTAATGTGTATTTTTAAAAGAGAAAACCATTATCATAGCTACAAAAGTACCTAAATATCATCGAATATCCAGTCAGTGTTCAAATTCCAAGTGTCTCAGAAATGCTTTCTTTGCAGTTGGTTTATTCAAATCAGGATCTAAACAAGTTTCATACATTGCATTTGTTTGATATGTCTCTTAAGTGTTTTTAATTGAAAATAGTTACACTCTTAGGTGTTTTTCCTTGCCAGTTATTTCTTGAAAAACCAGGTCATTTATATTAGAGGTTTTTCTGTCATTTTGGATTTTCCTGATTCTCCCAGTGGTATCATTTACTATCTCTCTGTGTCCTCTAAGGACCCTTATGTTAGTATATTGTCCATTCCCATTCTTCTTTCTTCTGTCATTATTTTATTTATTCATTAATCATCCAACAAATATTTATTGGATAGTTATGTGGCAGACACTCTACAGGGTACTGGGGATACTTCTTTGGCCTTTTCACATCTTATATGACTGGGTTGGTGGAAGTTAATTTTTAAAAGCATTTTTTAAATGTTATTATACCCTGGGGGTACTCTTGAGCTGAACTGTCACATATAGCAGTGCGAAACATTTGGAGTTCTAGTGTAGGAACAAATAAGGGATTTCTTTTCATCTTTTCTGCCCAGCTGCTACGTACTGGGTGAAAGGATTTCCTCAGCTCCAAGCAGTATTAAAAGATCCCATGGCCTGTGGCATAGACACTGTGGAAGCAAGTGGATGATGTCTATGGATGAGGACTGACAGAGCACTGGGACATGCAGCTGAGGTAGCTCTTAGGAATATTTTGTGGGTGCAGCCAGCTCTCCAGTCATCATCTTTCTATTCTTTTAAGGACTCCAGGAATCAATTTGCTTAAATTCCTTTCTTCTGCAATTTGACAAGTCTTCTTTCTTTCCTGCTCACTGTGCAAACAGAACCATGTTTTATTGCTTTTTGTTTCCTTTATGTTCTTGTAGCAGACACAGTTCTTTTAAGATTTTCTAAAGTGTGATATTCCTTGCAATGGGGGAAAAGATGAGAGTGAAAAAGGCACTTCTCCAATATTTTTCAATCTATGTGTCAATCTTGGTGAGTCATGAAATCAATTTAGTGAGGCATGAAATCAATTTAGTGGATTGTGAAATTGATTTAGTGGGTAGCAGCCAGAGTTTTGTTGTTGCTGTTTTTTTTAATTTCTAATGGAAAATATAAAAGTGCATTGCACATAGGAAGGTTCAGTATTGTTCCATAAACTTTTGTTTCATATATAAATTAAATATATATCTTTCATTTTATTATATATTTCATTTTATATGCTTGTGAGTATATATGATTGTTTATTCTTAATCATGTTGGTTAAAAGTATTACATATTGTGGGTCACAGCTAAAAAATGTAAAAGCTCATGCTTTATTGTGCTTCTCACTTTAAACTTTCTTTTTCTCACCCTTTCTCAATCTCCTTTCCCTATCCCAATCACTGTTATTAAAGTTGATAAACTTTAACTTTTTAGTTGATAAACTAAAGTTGATAAAGGGAACAAAATTCTATTTTTATTTATTTATTTATTTTTGAGTCAAAGTCTCACTCTGTTGCCCAGACTGGAGTATAGTGGCACTCTCATGGCCACTGCTGCCTCAACCTGGTGGGCTCAGGCGATACTTCTGCTTCAGTCTTCCAAGTTGCTGGAACTACAGACGCACGCCACCACACCTGGCTAATTTTTTGATTTATTGTAGAGATGAGGTCTCACCATGTTGCCCAGGCTGGTCTGAAACCCGCGGGCTCAGGCAGTCTACTTGCCTCAGACTCCCAAAGTGCTGGGATTACAGATTGAGCCACCGAGCCCAGCTAAGAATGACCAAGATTTTTGACTGGAGTAACTAGAACTGAGATGGGGAAAGCTGCAGATAGAGTAGGTTGGAGAGCAAGGTTAGGAATTCAGTCTGGGACATTGTGTTTGAGTATCCGTGTGGATATGGTCATTAGGCAGTTGGTCCTGAGAGTCCAGGTGTCAGGAGACAGGTCCAGGCTGGAGATAAAATTTGTGGGTTAACAGCATAGAGACAGTATATAAAGCCACAAGACCAGGAGATATCATCTAGGGAGTGAATAGAAGAGATAGGACCATTGGCCATTGCAGTGTTAAAAGACTGGGAAGAAGAGGAAGACCCACACTGGAGAGTGAGGACAAAACCCAAAGGGTAGATGAAAACCAAATGGAGAAAGTGTCTCAAGGAGGAGGGAGAGTGATCAACTGTATCAGATACCGTTGTTGGTTCTTATAAGGTGAGGACTGACCACTGGATAGTATTCTGTACATCTCCTTTATATCTCTTATAGCATTTTAACTTAAATTATTAATTTATAATATGGTTGTTGAATATCTTTTTGGCTAGACTGAAAACTTCTTGAAAATACTGACACTGTTTCATTCACTTTATTATAGTCATTGTAGACATTCATTAAATACTTGATAAATGAGTAAATGAATGAATGTGCAATATGATTACCTTCTGCCTAGCTCCAAAATAGACATTCTGGACAAAGCTTATCTAAGAGGGAGAACGTTGTATAACAGAGAATATGGAGCACATTATCAGGATCAGCAGGAGAAATCAGCTCATTGCCAAGCTCTTTGCTTTAGCTTTGAGATGTTCGTTTTAGGTTTATTAGACTTCTTGGAGTCAGCAATGTCATTGGGTCCTAGACTTGATTACATACTCAGTCCAATTTACAACCATGTTCCTTGTGATATATGGTATAATGAAGTTTGTGCAGAGTACTTTTGAAACATAGCAGGAGAACCATGTAACTCAAGTTAAAGGGTCAGGCAAGGAAGATTTCCAAAAGAAGGTAAACAACTGAAATAAGACATTAAGAGGATGT
Source organism: Carlito syrichta (assembly GCF_000164805.1). Classification (NCBI taxonomy): domain Eukaryota; kingdom Metazoa; phylum Chordata; class Mammalia; order Primates; family Tarsiidae; genus Carlito; species Carlito syrichta. The sequence continues at coordinate 113,025 of NW_007249759.1, read as the reverse complement.
GGGAATTAGCAAGAGGGAGAATGGGGCAAGACATTCCTCAGCAAAGGAAATAACACATGTAGAGGCTGTAGTATGGGGAAATGCTGTGTGTTTGGTGCAACTACAAGGAGTTTGACATGGTATATATGTGAAAGGGTGTGGGCTTGTTATTTCCTACTGAACTTGAGCAACTCCAGCCTGGAATGTTGGGTAGGTGTAAGGGTGTGGGAAAAGATGGATGAATTACGCCCCAAATCTTGTTTGCCAAATTTAGGAGCTTGAATTTTAGCTTATCTTCAGTGGAGAGCCACTAAAGAATTTTAGAAGCAGAGGAATAATAATAAACAGAGGAAAAAATAGGAGCAGTGAAATAACATGGTTGTTGATGCAGTTTAGGAAGTTTAATCTGGCATCTGAATATAGGATGGCTTGTGAGATTATAGAGAGGAGGCAGGAGAGTTAGCTAGAATATTACATTATTCATGAGTGAGGCAGTGAAAATGGAGAAATGAAAATGGATTTGAGAGGGTATCCAGGCTCTTGGCTGTTTGAGAGGCTTCAATTTTTTTTTAAAAAAGCATACATTTCCTCATCATAGACCATGTAAAATGACTCTCTTTATGTCAGCTGGAACCAGAAGTAATCTCCCAACATTATTGCCTTTCAAGGAAAAGGAAATTTATTGGAATGGATACAGTGTAACATATATCATTTACAATTGGAGCAGTGTCCTGCTTGGCCTCTCTTGGCTGGGTTTTCCTTCTCAACACTGGCTTCATTGCCCCTCCTGGGTTTAGCAGTTTCACTCTGCTGATTTTAACACATCCAAAGAAGGGCTTGCAGAGCCAGCTTCTGATCGTTTCACAACATGAGGATCTCAGGCCTCCATCTAGGTCACTGCTAGGATTGTAATTTGTTTCTTGTTACAAGACACAGTTCATAGTTCCTGCTGAAATGGAGGGCGAGGAGGGAGAGAGAGGGAAAATGCCTTCTGTTCAAAATGCCTGTTGCCTCCCACCTCTTAATTGGTCTGGATAAGAGTGGTAGAAGCAAGAAAGTCTACTTTTGGGTGAATTTCATGTGGGCTTGGGGTGGGGAGTCTGGGAATGGCAGCTACTGATTTGGTAATGGCAGCAGAGAGGAAGGTAACCAAAGTATCATATAACAGTTGTAGTCCTCTGTCACCTGGACCACTTTACAAATAGGTGTTGGAACTCCACTACCCATGAAGGGCAAGGGGACATGGTGGCAGCTCACTCCTTTCCTCTCTCTAGTGCTAAAAAGCAAAACTAGTTTCCTTGTTTGTTTGTTTGTTTTCTTTTCTTTTCTTTTTTTTTTTTTTTTTGAGTCAGAATCTCACTCTGTTGTCTAGGCTGGAGTGCAGCGACACGCTCATGACCACCACAGTCTCGACCTGCTGGGCTCAGGCTCCTTCTGCCTCACCCTTCCAAGCAGCTGGAACTACAAGCACGCACCGCCATACCCAGATAATATTTTGATTTATTGTGGAGACGAGGTCTCGCCATGTTGCCTAGGCTGGTCTCAAAACCATGGGCTCAGGCAATCCTCTCACCTCTGCCTCCCAATGTGCTGGGATTACAGGCATAAGCTACCACATCTGGCCATGTTTCCTTGTTTTTCAAGGGATCTATTCATTGGCTAGATTAAACTGTTTATGCCATATTTAATTTATTCTGAAATGCCCATGTTTTATATTTCTGATCAAAATGTTTTCTGTTTTTACATCTTTGATATCACCATATATCGTATAATGGGTGATATAGCAGAGTTTAATTTGCAGCTTTTTTGTTTCCTTAGTAGTGCATAAAGTAATGGTGTACTTTATAATCAATGGTATCATTGGTTCAGCAGATACACACATGAGTGTATGTGTGTTTGGTGGGGACTGGTAGGTGTGAGGCGAGACAAGTTCCCTGCCCCCCAGAGGAGGAGTTGAATGCAATGCTGATGTTTTAAGTCTGATGTGCACTCCATATATTTATATTAGAAGAATTCTTCCATTGGTTTTAAGACTCTTGTTATAGTCTGTGTTCAGGAGGAATCTGTAAGTTGTCATCAGGAGAACCAACCAACCAACCAGAAGCTATTAGGTATCACTCCAGTTCTTCCTTAATAAGACTTAAGTTTTAGGGCCCCTTTTATGATTCCTGTGATCTAAGGTTTATCTGTTTGCATTACAAATCTTGTTTATTTTCTTTCCCAGAAATCATCAGTGAATTTCATTTGCTTGATCCTACTGTTAACCTGTTTTTATTGTCATCAGATTTTTTTTTAAGAGTTAAGATCTCAGGCAACCCCCTTGGGTCCCCTCCCACTGTGGGAGCTTTTCTGTCTTCTCAATAAATCCTGCTTTCTAAAAAAAAAAAAAAAAACAAGAAAAAAGAGTTGAGGTCTCAGTTTTTCACCCAGGCTGGAGTATATATAGTGCTGTAATCATGGTTCACTGAAGCCTCGAACTCCTGGTCTCAAGCGATTCTCCTGCTTCAGCCTCCAGAGTAACTAGGACTATAGATCTACACCACCACACCCAGCTAATTTTATTTTGTTGAGTCAGGGTCTCACTATGTTGCCCTTGGCTTGTCTTATACTCTTGGCCTCAAGTGATCTTCCCATCTTGACCTCTCAAAGTGCTGGGATTACAGGCGTGAGCTACTGTGCCTGACCTGTTATCAGTTATATAATCTGTTGGGTTAGCCTGTTGGTGTTGCAGAATCTTTGTTGAGAATAACTCTGTGGCCCACTTCTTGACTTTGAGTATCTAGTTATGCTTTCTTTGTAGCTTCCCTAAAAAGATTATTAAAATAATGATATTCCTTGTTCTGTAGACACACACACACAAATGTCATGTATATTGCGTATGTGACAAATGTTTTTAGACTTATAATTTACAGTTTTTAAGAATTTTCATGCTATTCATATACTAGTCTACATTGAGACTAGGAGTGCAATGTATGCATATGGTCTCAAAATAGACTATATTGAAATATTTACAGAAAAATTACTTCAGTTTATGGTAGTGAGTTGATAACTCAACTCTAGGAACTTTGGTTAACAATATATATAATCCATTCGCTACATGATAGGTAAGAGCCTGGCTCTGAAGTCAAGCTGTCAGGTATTGGAATTTTACCTTCTGTGACCTTGGACAGGTTACTAGCCAACTCTGTGCTTGAGTACTCTTATCTGTAAATTGGGAATATTAACAGTACCTCCCTCATGGGTTCTAAGAATTCACTCAGATAATGTATGTAAAGTATGTAATAGCATGCCCAAAACAGGGTATGCTTAATAAATGTTAGCTGCATTTTTTCTTTTTTTGAGTCAGTTTAACTGTCACCTGGATTGGAGTGCAGTGGCACAATCACAGCTCCCGCATCCTCAATCTGCTGGGCTCAGGCAGTCCTTCTGCCTCAGTCATCCAAGTAACTAGGACTCCAGGTGTGCTGCACCATGCCTGGCTAATTTTTAAACTTATTATAGAGACAAGGTCTCTCCATGCTGCCCAAGCTGGTCTCAAACTCCTGGGTTTAGGCAGTCCTCTTGCCTTGGCCTCTCAAAGTGCGAGATTGCAGGTGTGAGCCGCCACACCCAGTCCTATTTTTTAATTTAATTTAATTTATTATTGTTTATTTATTTATTAAAGACAGTGTCTCACACTGTCAACCAGGCTGGAGGGCAATGGCTTGATCATAGCAGCCACAAACTCCTGGGATCAAGCGGTTCTCCTGTGTTAGCCTCCAAGAAGTTGGGACTATAGGTGTACACCACCAAAACTGACCACTTAATTTTTTTATTAATAGGAGATCATTTCCAAGAGTGAGATAAGAGTGCTTGAACTATTGGTTAAATGAAAAAAAAAATTATTCTTAGTAAAGGAACTTTAGTTATGAGATAGAAAAGTATCTTCTAACTCAGTGTGTTTAGGAAATTCCCTAAATTAATTGAATTTTGGGGGGGGAAATAAATCCATAAGTTTCATTAAGGTAGGAACTTTATGTCTATTTTGTCTAATTCCTTGTTCCTTATCTCTAGAATAGCACCTGACTTACAGTAAGTATTCAGTAACTATTTGTTAAATGAATAAAAAGAGGCCAATGACTTTTAAAGGCTACAGTTTATTGTATAGACCCAAGTATGTAAGTTATTCCAGTATGTAAAATGATGTTTTAACAATGGTATGGGAAAAAGTTTTATCTAAAGTACAAGAAAAATTAGTCAGGTGTTGTGGCACATGCCTGTAGACCCAGCTACCTGAGAGACTGAGAAGGGAGGATTGTTTGAGCCCTGCAGTTTGAGGTTGCAGTGAGCTGTGATTGTCCCACTGCACTCAAGCCTGAGTAAGAGAGTGAGACCCTGACTCAAAATAACAATAATAATGATAATGATAATAATAATAAAGTAGTAAAAACTCTGAAACTTAAAGCACATTTAAATAAATTGACTTTCATTGTTTTATGTGTAAACCAATATATACGCAAATTGTGATGTTACTACCTATAGTTCTGGAAGACTAAGGCGGAAAGATTACCTGAGCCCAGCAGATCGAGGCTGCTGTGGCCATGAGTGTGCCACTGCACTCTAGCCTGGGCAACAGAGTGGGACTCCAAACCCGCACCCCCAGTTTTTTTTTTTTGTTTTTTTTTTATTTTTTATTTTTTCTGAGTTGGAGTTTCACTCGGTCGCCCAGACTGGAGTGCAGTGGCCGCTTCCGGCCACCGCAGCCTCGACCTGCTGGGCTCCGGCGATCCTTCCGCCTCAGCTTTCCAAGTAGCCGGAATTACAGGCATACGCTACCATGCCCAGCTGATTTTTTGATTTATTGTAGAGATGAGGTCTCGCTGCCCAGGCGGGTCTCGAACCCACGGGCTCAGGCAATCCACTCACCTCAGCCTCCCAAAGGCGCGGGATTACAGGCTGAGCCACCGAGCCCGGCTCCCCCAGTTTTTTAAAAAGTTTATCTGTATCTAAAGCTGTGAAAATTATATGCAAATATCAGCAGTAATTATTGACTGACAGTGGCTCATGCCTGTAATTCTAACACTTTGGGAACCCAAAGTGGGAAGAATGCTTGAGGCCAAGAGTTTGAGACCAGCTTGGGTGACATAGTGAGACCTTGTCTCTACAAAAAAATTTTTTTTTTGAGTTGGAGTCTCACTCTTTGTCCCTCAGGTTATAGTGCAGTGGCATACTCATGGCTACCGCAGCCTCAACCTGCTGGGCTCAGGCAATCCTTCCACCTCAATCTTCCAAGTAGCTGGAACTACAGGCACATGCCACCATGCCCGGCTAGTTTTTGTGATTTATTTTAGAGACGAGGTCTCACCAAGTTGCCCAGCTGGAACTACAGGCGTACGCCACATTCCTAGCTAATTTTTTGATTTATTGCAGAGATGAGGTCTCATCAAGTTGCTCAAGCTGGTCTCGAACTCCTGGGCTCAGGCAGTCCTTTTGCGTCTGCCTCTCAAAGTGCTGGGATTACAGGCGTGAGCCACCATGCCTGCCACTTTTTAAAATTTTTATTATTTATTTATTTGAGTTGGGGTTTTACTCTATTGCCTAGGCTGGAGTGCAGTGGCATGATCATGGCTCACCACAGCCTCAGCTTCCTGGGCTCAGGCAACCCTCCTGCCTCAGTTTCCCAAGTAGATGGGACTACAAACATGTGCCACCACGCTCAGCTAAATTTTTGTAGAGATGAGGTCTTACCATGCTCAGCTAAATTTTTGTAGAGATGAGGTCTTGCTATGTTGCCCAGGCTCATCTTGAACTCCTGGGCTAAAGCAATCCGCCCGCCTTGGCCTCCCAAAGTGCTAGGATTATAAGTGTGAGCCACTGGGCCCAGCCTATAGACACAGACTCTTTTTAAATTATATGTTCCTTATATGAAGTAACTTGAAACTCTACAATAAGTAGTACATTATTAATGACACATTGCCAAAATTGTGAACAGTAACATCACAATTTGCGTATATATTGGTTTACACATAAAACAATGAAAGTCAATTTATTTAAATGTGCTTTAAGTTGCAGAGTTTTTACTACTTTATTTTTTAAACTTTAATTGATTGATTGATTGAGTCAGGGTCTCACTCTGTTGCCCAGGCTGGAGTGCAGTGGCACCCTCGTGGCCACCGTGGCATCAACCTGCTGGATTCAGGTGATTCTTTGGCCTCAGCCTTCAAAATAGCTGGAACCACAGGCATGCCATGCCTGGCTAATTTTTTTGATTTATCATAGAGACGAGGTCTTGCCAAATTGTCTCGAACCCCCAAGCTCCAGCAATCCTCTCACCTCTGCCTCTCAAAGTGGTGGGATTACAGGAGTAAGCCACCTTGCCTGCCTTAATATGTCATTATTTTTTTATGCTGGGGATACAGTAGTGAACAAGAGAAACAAATCTCTATTTTCTAGTACGGGGGAAGAAAGACAATAAACTCAGGAAAGGAGCCCCATATTTCAGAGGAGCCCAAAGATATGAAAGTGGCTTGCCAAAAGTCTGACACTTTTGGTATAAAAAGTCCACACACTTGACTTTTTGCTCAGTTCTTTTTCTACTGTACCTTACTGACCTTCTTGACTTGCAAGAATGGCATATAAATTCTTGAACATTCTAAATCAGAAGTCTCAATAAATTTTGCTTTGAGTCTTATGAAGGAGTTCTATAGTATAAGACCTTTTTGTGTAGAGTAAGGAGCATGTTTTCTACCCAGTTCTGTCTGTAGAACATTTGACAAATCCTTTAAGCTCTCTGGACATTGTTTTCATCATCTGAAAAATGAAGAGATTAGCATTTATAATTGTGAAAGATGGTGCTTGCTTAAAACTTCCATAGTTATATAATTTGATTTGCAGTTGTATGTGTGTGTGTGTTTTCTCTACAGCCATACACACTGCTGCCATGGATATGCTGGGAGGATCTGGTGTTGAAAGCCAGTGTAGAAAAGTTGATATCATTGCAGATGCTGCATATTCCATTTTCAAAAAGCCAAAAAGTTTTACTGGCAACTTTATTATTGATGAAAATATTTTAAAAGAAGAAGGAATAAAAAATTTTGACATCTATGCTGTTAAACCAGGTAATGCTTATAGTTTTTTAAAGTAGTGATGTGCTTTTATACATTTTCTACAGTGAACACATCTGTTTTGTGTGCTTGTTTGTGTGACTGTAAAATGAATATTTTTTAAAAAGCTACCCTCCCAATGAAGGAAAATCCCATACCAACACAACTTTTAAAAGTGAGAGCTGGGCGTGGTGGCTCACACCTATAATTCTAGCACTTTGGGAGGCTGAGATGGGAGAATTGCTTGAGCCCAGGAGTTTGAGACCAGCTGAGCAATATAGCAAGACCTTGTCTCTACCAAAAAATAAAAATAAAAAAGTTGGCAGGGCATGGTGGCATGCGCCTGTAGTCCCATCTATTTGGGTATGGACACACAGAAGGAGGTGGAGGTTGCGGTGAGCCATGATGGTGCCACTACACTCTAGCGTGAGCAACATAGTGAGACCCCCAACTCAAAAAAAAGAGAGAAATGAAAAACATTTATAAAAAGAGAGAGAGAGAGAGAGAGAGCTGGGTTTGGTGGCTCACACCTGTAATTCCAGCACTTTGAGAGGCTGAGACTGGAGGATTGCTTGAGCCCTGGAGTTCAAGACTAGGCTGGGCAACATAGTGAGACTTCGTCTCTGTTAAAAAAGAGAGAGAAAGAGAGAAATGAAAAACATTACTGAGTTGAGGGCTTTTGAAGTGACATATAAATACAGAAGATCATATCAGCTACTAGTCATTTCTAAATTTTGAAATAAGAAATGGAAATTGCTTTTTAAAGTTAGTCCTAAAATTACCAAGTAAAGATTTTATTCAAAGATATGGTAACAGATGATATAGTAGTGTGGTCTTTACAAAAAACATTTTAAGATTGTGAACTCTTCAAAAGTTTATTTCCTAAGTACTCTATAGTCTCTTAGAGAAGCTTAATGATGGATGGTGCAGATAAGTGGGCAGGGTCTTTCTTATGTACAGTAGCATGATTTTAGAAGTTTCCAGAAGAGCTCCTTGTTCAAAAACAACTCTTCCTGTCAGTAATTGCAGATGATGATAATGGATTTTTACTTTATATATAAAATGTAATGTATTCTAAATAATAGATAATATAGCCATAAATGGGATTATATTTGTTTGTGCAAAAGCATTTATTTATTTATGAGTTGGAGGGCAGTGTCGCCCAGGCTGGAGGGCAGTGGCATGCTCATGGCCACTGCAACCTTGAATTTCTGGGTTCAGGTGATCCTTCCACCTCACCCTTCCAAGTAGCTGGAACTACAGGTGCACACTACCGCACTTTGGTTTGCTACAGTATATTTTAAATGTTATTCATTAAACTGAGACTCTAGATGTCAGAGACCACATTTTTATATTTCTGTCATCCCTGCCATTTCTTCTGTTCAAACTCAATTAAATAGCTGATTATAGTTTTACAAAGCACTTTTCTATACATATATATTTAACTTTCATAGCAATCCCATGAGGAAAGTAATATTGTTTAGTGATTAAAACATGGAATTTGGGAGAAGACAACCCAGGTTCATTTTTTTTCTTTTTATTTCAATAGCTTTAGGGTTCCCAGGCTCCTAATGGAGCTGCTGCTGACTAGTTCTGTGTCTTTGAACTTGTCACCCACTTTGTCAGAGTCCTGTATTGGTAAAATTAAGAGAACGATACCTTTCACACAGAATTTCTGTAATAACTAAATGTAATAGTGTATATAATGTGTTTGGCACAGTACCTGTCATATAGCACACTCACAATATTTAGTAGTTAATATTTACAATTGGAAAAACAGGCCTAGAGAGATTAAGCCTTTGCCTAAGAACAGATGGCTAATAAGTGGCAGAACCTGAACAAGATTCACGTCTTCTGAGTCCTGTTACAGTGTAAGTATCATATTAGGTTTTTTTTTTTTTTTTGAGTTGGAATCTTACTCTGTCGCCCAGGCTGGAGTGCAGTGGTATGCTCACGGCCACCCCAGCATCGAGCTGCTGGGCTCCAGAGATCTTCCGCTTTAGCCTTCCAAGTAGCCGAAACTACAGGCGCACTACCACACCTGGCTAATTTTTTATTTATTGTAAAGATGAGGGCTCGCCAAGTTGCCTGGGCTAGTCTTGAACCCATGGGCTCAGGCAATCCTCTTGCCTCAGCCTCCCAAAGTGCTGGGATTACAGGCTGAGCCACCGAGCTGACCCACATTAGGTTTTAAAGACTCAGTGTCATTGTGCATAAAACCTTAAATTTGATTTAAATTAAAAATCCTTTCAAGTATTGAGAGCTTAACTTGACTAGGTACAATGATATTAGGATATAGCAAAGATCATTTCTGCTCTCCAGAAGTTTGTTTAATCTTGAGCGAGAGAGAGAAGGAAGGAGGGAGGGAAGAAGTGGGGGGGGAGATTGTTAACATCTAACTTTACTACAGCATTGAAGGCTTTGTGGCCTTCAAATCTCTTAACATGTTCATGTTTGGGAGGTATCAGTGTAATGTTAAAACGGTTAATCTGTTTCCTAAGCACAACTGTTAGCTGAACTTGAGACCTAGTGGAATAGGATAGCTTAGTTTTCACGATGATGGAGTGAGAGGAAGAGAAAGAGAGAAAAGACCCAAATGTGTTAATGATGAGAAGCAAGACCTTCTTAATGAGAGACCCCCCCATTGCTCTCGGGCCCAGGCAAGAAATGAGTCCTGAGCGCTTTAGAGGGATGCAGGATAGAAGGGTTGTAAGGATGAGAAGGGCAAAGTCTTCTGGGAGAGTGGGTAAAAGTGATTTAATAAGTCTTGAAGATAACATTTGTCATAGGAAAGGATAACCGAGTTGTGGGAAAACCAACTTAATAAAGATCATGTAGTTTGACAGCTTTCATAGGGGCCATTTCCATTGCACCAAAATGATCTTAAAATAAGAATAAATATAATGTTCATTAAACAGGTGTTAAAATCTTAATCTATTATAGTTGTTGCATTAACCTGATTATTTGGGGTCAATTTTTCAGGTCATCCTTTGATACCAGATTTCTTCTTAGATGAACAGCCAGATATAATTACCAAGAAAGTAGAAGCACTTGGTAAGATCTAGACCATTTTATGTTGGAAATATAGATACTAACATATATTTCTTCCAAAATAAGGAATTGATTCTATAATTCTGCCTTCTGCTTTTAAGCCATTTTGTAATTTAAACTAAACAAGGAATGCGAGTTGTCAGTTAATTGTAGCAAAGAAGATTGTTTAATTCATCTACCAGTAAGAAGTTCTTAATATATTCTTTGTGTTTGGTTAAAAAAAAAGGTTATTCAAAAATCTCTTTCAGGTCTATTTCTTTTCCTTGGCACTGTCTTTAGGTATTTTTTTGTTTGACATGTTAGTTTATTTTGTCAGCTCTAATGCCATTTTCACAGTTTGTGCTATGCGATTGCTTTGTGGAAGAAATTAACTGCAAAGGAGGTTTTGGTTTTACTTTGTTTTGTTTCTGTAATTCAGAAATAATGCCTCCCTTGAATTGGTGCAAAGTTTACATTTTAGACTTTGGATTCTGACATTGAGCCAATGGTTTAGTGAAAGAAGAAACAAGGTTTAATGATTACCGGTGGGAAGAATTTATCTCATAGTTTGCCAGTAAGGTTGCCTGTGCTGCTTCTGGGCCCTTTATTTTTATATTATAGGTGCTGTGAATCTCCTAAGTGATCATAGACTTTTTAAAGAAGGATGATAGAAAATTTAGGAACAAATTTCCTCAATACCTTTAGCAAATCTGCAGAACCTTGCTACAATGCATTTTATGCCAAATTTTATTTCCAGCTTCATCTTATATTTCCTGTCTCTTTCTTTTTCCAAATTTTTAAAGTGATTTTTAAAAATTATTACATAATAAAAAGGACAACTTTTTTTGTATTACATAAAAATTTTAAAATATAGAAAGGAAAAGTTACTCATAATCCTGCTACCCAGAGATAGCTCTTTTAAAAATTAGATATTTGATTCAGTTGCCACATGAATGTATCAGAGTTTTAAAACCAGAAAAACCAAGGCCATTGGTCTTTTTCTCAAAAGGTCTCCTACAGAATAGCAGAAAATACCTAAAGAACTTATCAAAGTCTACAAGAATTTGGTCTCCAAGTTAGGCAAGTCCAAAATCCTGATTTTTACCCAACACCCCAAGATTGGATCTGTCTTTTGGAGGAAGACATGCATAAACTGAGCTCATTTAAATTCCAAATTTTAAATAATAAGGACCACTTATTAATCACATATATTTATGTTTTTCTTCAACAAATATTTATTGGGCACTAACCATGTGCCAAACACTGTGCTAAGTACTTTACATGCATTGTCTTGTTTAATACTCAGCGTCCCTTAAGATATGTATTATTATCTTCATTTTACAGCTGTGATCATGCAGCTGGTGGATAGCTAAGCCAGAGATTAAACTCTCATTTCTTTGATTCCAAAACCCATGTCTTTAACCAGTAAACTTCAATGGCTTTCCTAACACCCAAATACTGATTCCTTTACATTAGCATATTCTTTCCCCCAGTAATCCAGTTTATTAACTTATAATGAAGAATTGCCATCTCATGGCCTAAACATGTAGTTGCTCTGATCAGTACCCTTTCTCCCTTTGGTGATAATAACACAGGGAATTGAGTCACAGTTAGAAGGTTGTTTCATGACCATGGAATCAGAACAAGAGGGATTAGATAAGTAGAATGTAATATAAATATTTACTGATGTCAGGCTTTCATAGGGATAATCTTGCCTGTAGCCATCTCCAATGAGGAATGCTCTCACCCTTGAGGTCAGAATACTCACATTCCTTTGACTAACTTCCCCTACATAATGCTGGAAAATCATTTATTTCTGGAACTCCCTTTTTCCTATTATTTTTGATTCATTCAACAGCAATTCTTGGGGACGGAGGGAGGCACATGGCAACATACTGGATACCAGGTCCACTCTTGGGGAGAGAAGGCCAACTAGAAGCCCAAACTTCACCTGCATGCAACCTACTTATGTAGTAAATTCCCACCTGTACCCCACAGCTCTAAAATAAAAAAATAGCAATTCTACTTGGTATTTTCTGTAGATACATTCATGTAGAATGTAGTCCAATATATCTGGCCTGGGATCTAATTTACCTCTTTCAGGTTTTTTCTCATGTCCACAGCTAGATCCACTGAATGTTCACCACATAATTTACCTCTTAGAGGTCAGTGTACATCCCTCATTTCCAAAAAAGGAGAGGATCACCCACAACTTATAATAATGCCTGTTAAGACTTGGTTGTACCTTTTCTAGTATTTATCCTGTACATGTTAGTTTATAGAATATATTTGGTAATTATTATAAATTATGTACATAGTTTTAATGTGTTTTTTTCTTATTATAAAAGCAGTACTATCATTTCTTCATTGATTCCCCTACCCCCACTTCCCACTGGAACACAGGGAGCCCACTCAGTCTTTTAACTTCCAGTTTATTTTTATTTTTCTTTAGTTGTAGTTTTAATTGTGTTTGTTCCAGTTGTTCTAGATTCTCTTCAGAAACACTTATTCTTAGGTTGGCTACCCTTTCCCTGTAGTTAGCACCATCTCTCATTATTTCCATCTTTTTGTTCTCTTCTTCAGTATTCTGGGACACCTTTTCAAATTTGTCCTGTAGAGGACAATTTGATAATATTTTCTATGGTTTCATTTCTGTTCCATATTGCCCCTAATGGTTAGTTTAATTTTGCGATTGTGGTTTTGTTTCTCATGTTACTTACTTCCTTTTTTCATTTTATCCTATTGTCTTTTCATCTCAGTCAGTATATATGACATTCTGCCCCTGTTTCATACAGTATTTTAAATTAAGACGTCATTTTTTAGAGCAGTTTTAGGTTCATTATGATATTGACATATCATAATCATAGAGTTTTCATGTGGGTTTCATAGTAAATTATTTTTAGAGATAGACATTCGCTCTTCAGAGTAACCTCCATTACCCTTGTGGTACATTATTTTTTCATAGGCATCAGGTTATTTCTTTCCATTAATTCATCTCATATTAGGAGATATCTCTGCAGCTAGTGTAGTCAAATGACAGGAACATGTAGGTTGCTTTTGGCTCTACTTCCTGCCCATCTGGTGGCATTCTTTTTGCTAAGCTGTAGTTTCTGATGTAGCACCCGTTAAGCACATAGCTTGTGCCAGTGTGCAAGGCTGACATGGGACCTTCCTTTACCTCTGCTGCTTAATACTACTTTCTCCAGCATGCCCTGCTGCCAGGGTTCTTCAGCTCCACATCCTTGTCAGCCATGCACCACCACAGGACTCTCCCTGCTATCTGCTCCTTTGTTATTTGAGAGCCACAAGCTTTGAAATAGAATTTGAAAGATAACGGTGAGGAATCATACTGAGTGTTTCTTGAAAAAACAGCATTTGTAAAACCAAGGGACAGCTCCTAGCCTTCTAGTTTGTACAAGTCCAGAGTCTGATCTAGCAGTTTGAACATGTGAGGGCCTCTCTTTGTTTAGGTGGGCAGAGATCTTTCATGAGGCAAAGCAGTGCTGACTTTCTTAGGCTGACTTTAGTCACTGCTAAACATCTCTTCCTAGATTCTTTTTTTTGGGGGGGTCAGAGTCTCACTCTGTTGCCCAGGCTGGAGTACAGTGGCACGCTCATGGCCACCACAGCCTTGACCTACTGGATTCAGGCGATCCTTCCACCTCAGTCTTCCAAGTGGCTGGAACTACAGGCATGCCACCACGCCCAGCTAATTTTTTGGTTTGTTGTAGAGATGAGGTCTTGCCATGTTGTCCAGGCTCGTCTCGAACCCATGGGCTCTGACAATCCTCTCGCCTTCACCTCCCAAAGTGCTGGGATTTTAGGTGTGAGCCACTGCATCTGACCTTTTTTTTTTTTTTTTTTTAAGTTTTAAAACAGAGTTCATTAGAGAAGGATGGAGAAAAGAAAGGGTGACATGCCAGAGCTAGCATGGATGAAAGAAACTGCCTCTTCTTAGATTCTGACTAGGTAGATTGTGTGTCAGTCTAGATGCTGTTTAGCATTTGTCTTTTTTTTTCTTTTTTTCTTTTTTTTGAGTTGGAATCTCACTCAGTCGCCCAGACTGGAGTGCAGTGGCTGCTCCCGGCCACCACAGCCTTGACCTGCTGGGCTCTGGCGATCCTTCCGCCTCAGCCTTCCAAGTAGCTGGAACTACAGGCGCGCGCGACCACGCCCGGCCAATTTTTGATTTATTGTAGAGATGAGGTCTCGCCAAGTTGCCCAGATGGGTCACGAATGTCTTTTTTTTCTTTGTACATTTTAATATTTATTAAGTGTGACGTTGGGAGAGACTAGTTCACAGGCTGCTAGCTCTCTGTTTTTCTTTAAGTTACTGGAGTGCTCTAAATGTCTCTTTTCCTTCAAGTTTATGTATTTGTAATCTGCTGGCTGTACCTTTCAAATATATTTATTACAGGTTTTTTGTCTCCTGAAGTTTTGTTCTGTTGTGCTAAGTCATCATGCTTATGTCTAAATATTCCAGATGATGGATTAACCAATGTATCTTTTGGCACACATCTTTCAGGGCTTAACTAAAATTTTTGCTGCAATCTCCTTGGCACCTCAAGCACAGATGATATATCTTGACTAATATACAAATCAACCAAAGTCATCATCTACTAGTAAGGGAGGAGTTTCAGCAGTTATTTGTATGACAAACTCAATTCTCTCTGATGTAACTGCTAAAACTAAATATATTACCTGCCTATGGAAACATGAAGGAAGCCTGTGTCTTTGCTATTCTTACTTTAGCAGCCTCTGCTTGGTTTAATTCTGGTGAGTTACAATCTCGGTCTCAGCCTTTATAAAAATTAGATAGTTAGATATAGAAGAAAAAGTAGAGGTAGTATTACCCAGTGGATAAAATTGTGGGATCTGGAGTCAGACTGCTTGGATTCAATCTTGAATTGTGTTTATTTTATTAAACAAATTGAAATGCTTTCTGGAACAAGGCAAGTTAGAAATATAAAGGAGGAACAGACTTTTGTATATTTTGTATCTGGTCACTGTCATGAACATTATGTTGTTTTTAAATACTTCTCTTATTTTCTAAGAGAGGCAATACTCATTGAAAGTACAGACTTTGGAGTAAGTAAGACAGATCCAGATCTGTTCAAATCCTGCATCTGCTGCTTCTGTCTATGGCCTTGGACAAATTGCTTCAGCTCTCTGAAACAGTTTTCTCACCTCTTACTTTCCTCGTGTTGGTTTTTTTTTCTTCACACCCCCTCTTCCTTGTGTTAGTATTGCAAGGAGTAAGTATGATAGTACATCATACTGCACATTTGATACAGCAAGCACCTATAAATATTGGTTGCTGTAATTATCACTAATTATCTTGAATTTTCTAAGTGGTCATGCAGAATGCCTTCATATGATAATAATGTCTTTCTGGGATTATTTCTGGCAAGTGTCTTAGTACACCGACTTGAATTTTCAGGAGGGTCATTGAAAATATTTATTTTATTTTAGCTATCCTTATTTTAAATGAGAAACTCTTTAGATTTTACTGTAAGTAAGGTTTTGTTTTGTTTTGTTTTGATTTTTGAGATAGAGTCTCACTGTTACCCAGGCTGGAGTTCAGTGGCACACTCACGGCCACCACAGCCTCAAGCTGCTGGGCTCAGGTGATCCTTCCACTTCAGCCTTCCAAGTGGCTAGAACTACAGGTGTACACCACCGTGCCCAGCTATATTTTTTATTTTATTGTAGAGACGAGGTCTCGCGAAGTTGCTGAGGCTGGTGTTGAACCCCTGGACTCAGGTAAGCCTCTCACCTCCACCTCCCAAAGTGCTGGGAGTGAGCCACTATACCCAGCTAAGTAAGGTGTTAATGGTTGTATAAGATGGATTTATTTTAAAATCAGAGAAGTTAGATTGGTGCCTATATTTTTTAGTGTAATAAATGTTTTGTATTTTGAATGTAAGTGAATTGGGTAACATTCTTTTTCTATGCTCTTTCTTTTTTTTTTTGAGTTGGAGTCTCACTCTGTCGCCCAGACTAGAGTGCAGTGGCACGTTCCCAGCCACTGCAGCCTCGACCTGCTAGACTCCGGCGATCCTTCTGCCTCAGCCTTCCAAGTAGCCAGAACTGCAGGCTTGCGCTACCATGCCTGGCTAATTTTTGAATTATTGTAGAGACAAGGTCTCGGTAAGTTGCCTGGGTGGGTCTCGAACCCGTGGGCTCAGGCAATCCACTTGCCTTGGCCTCCCAAAGTGCTGGTATTACAGGCTGAGCCACTGAGCCTGGCACTCTGTGCTCTTTTCTTTGAAGGTTTGAAATATCTCACCTGCGAAACCACTTGAGTATTTTCTGAAGTTATTTCTTTTAAAACTTTTATCTTCTTTTTCAATTATAGGTTTTTTAAAAAATAAAAAACTGCTGAGTGCAGTGGCTCATGCCTGTAATCCCAGCACTTTGGGAGACTGAGGCAGGAAAATCACTTGAGCCCAAGAGTTCAAGACCACCCTGGGCAACACAGTAAGACCTTGTCTCTACAAAAATATCAAAAAAATTATCTGGGCATGGTGGTAGACACCTGTTGTCCCAGCTCCTTGGGAGGCTGAGGTGGAAGGATTGCCTGAGCCAGGAAGTCAAAGCTGTGGTGAGCCATGATCGTGCCACTGCACTCCAACCTGGGTTACAGAGTGAGACCCTAACTCAAAAAAGCAAAACAAAGTCATCCATTTGAAGTTTTAAAATTTATTTTGAATTATATTCACTTATAATTTTTAAATTATCATATTCATTTTGTCCCTTTTCTCTGTTTAAATTTTTTTCTCCTTTTTCTGATTAAATTATAGAAAGTTGTGAGTTTTATTGTATATAATTTTTTCAAAAGCACCAGACTTTAAACTTTATTTTTAATTCTACTGCTTTTCTCATTTCTGATTCATTATTATTATTATTTTTTGAGTAGGAGTCTCACTCTGTCACCCAGGCAAGAGGGCTATGGCACACTCCCGGCCACCACAGTCTTGACCTGCTGGGCTCAGGTGATCCTTCCGCCTCAGCCTTCCAAGTAGCTGGAACTACAGGCACACGCCACCACGCCGGCTAATATTTGATTTATTGTAGAGCTGGGTCTCACCAAGTTGCCCAGGCTGGTCTCGAACCTGTGGGCTCAGGCAGTCCTCTCACCTCGACCTCCCAAAGTGCTGAGATTATAAGCGTGAGCCACTGCACCCGGCCCGCATTTTTTAAATAACAACTTTAATTGAGATAAAATTTACATATACCCCCCAAAATCTATCATTTAAAAATACACAGCCTAATGATTTTTAGTATAGTCACAGAATTGTGCAACCATCTGACTCATTAATTTTTTTTGCTTTTTGTTTTCTGCTTTCTTTGAGGTTGTATGCTTTTGTATCTATTCTCACTTGTTGGGCTAATAGTTTATTGTTACTCCTTTTATTTATTTATTTTTTGAGTTGGAGTCTTACTCCATCACCCAGGCTGGAGTGCGCGGCACACACACAGCCACCCCAGCATTGACCTGCTGGGCTCAGATGATCCTTCGGCCTCAGCCTTCCAAATAGTCAGAACTATAGGCTCATGCTACCACGCCTGGCTAATTTTTTATTTATTGTAGAGTTGAGGTCTCGCCAAGTATCCTGGACTGGTCCCTAACCTGCGGGCTCAGGCAATCCACTTACCTCAGCCTCCCAAAGTGCTGGGATTCCAGGCTGAGCCACTAAGCCCAGCCCTCAGTCTCCTTTCAATGGGCATCTGGGTTGGTTCCATGTTTTTGTTATTGTGAATAGTGCTGTGATAAACATGTGTACAGGTGTCTTTTTTGCAGAGCAATTTATGTTCCTCTGGGTATATTCCTAGAAAGGAGATTGCTGGATCATATGAAAGCTCAATTTTTAGTTCTTTGAGGACTCACCACACTGCTTTCCATAGAGGGTGAGCTAGTCTATGTTCCCACCAACAGTGTAAAAGTGTCCCCTTTTCTCCACAGCTGCACCAGCACCTGTTGTTTTTACCTGTGTTAGGTGGTAGCTCATTGTGGTTTTTGTTTGTTTGTTTGTTTTGAGTTGGAGTCTCACTCGTCGCCCAGACTGGAGTGCAGTGGCCGCTCTCGGCCACCGC
>NW_007249759.1:92799-94817 GCF_000164805.1 Carlito syrichta | reverse complement strand
CCGCAGCCTCGACTGCTGGGCTCCGGTGATCCTTCCGCCTCAGCATTCTGAGTAGCCAGAATTACAGGCGCGCACTACCTTGCCTGGCTGATTTTTTGATTTATTGTAGAGATGAGGTCTCGCTCTCCAGGCGGGTCTCAAACCCGCAGGCTCAGGCAATTCACTCACCTCAGCCTCCCAAAGGCGCGGGATTACAGACTGAGCCACCGAGCAGGCTTTCATTGTGGTTTTAATTTGCATTCCTCTGATGATTAGTGAGGCTGAGCATTTTTTATGTGTTTATTGGCTGCTTATTTATTTTCCTTTGAGAAGTGTCTGTTCTTGTCCTTTGCCCACTTTTTAACAGGATTGTTTGTTTTGTTTTGTTTTTCCTTTCAATTTGTTTGAGTTCCTTATAGATCCTGGGTGTTAGGCCTTTGTTCAATGCATAGCTTGCAGACATTTTTTTCCATTCTGTGGGTTGTCTCTTTACTTTCTCGATGGTTTCTTTCGCTGTGCAAAAACTTGTCAGTTTGAAAAAGTCCCATCTGTCTATCTTAGCTTTTGTTGCAATTGCTTTTGAGGACTTGGCCAAGAATTCATTGCCTACTCCAGTATCCAGAAGGGTGTTTCCTATGTTTTCTTCTAAGACTCTTATAGTTTGAGATTTCATATTTAAGTTCTTGATTCATTTTGAGTTGATTTTTGTATATGGTGATAGGTAGGAGTCCAGTTTCATTCTTCTGCATGTGACTAGCCAGTTTTCCCAGCACCATTTGCTAAATATGGTTTCCTTTCCCCAATGATTGTTATTGATGTCTTTGTCAAAGATGAGTTAACTGAGGGATTGAGTTTTTACTTCTGTTTCCTCTTTCCTGTTCCATCGGTTTATGTGTCTATTCCTATACAAATACCATGCCATGTTGATTACTGTAGCTTGTAATATGGTTTAAAGTCTGGAAGTGTGATACTTCCAGCTTAAAATCTACTCATGTAAGAAAATTTCCTGCCCAAAAAAAGTCCTGGAGTAGATGACTTCTCAGCTAAATTCTATAAGGCATACAAAGAAGAGCTGATAATCTTATTGAAAATATTCCAGGCAATTGAGAAGGAAAGTATTCTCCCTAGCTCATTTTATGAAGTTAATATCATCCTGCTACTCAAAACTGGTAAATACCCAATAAGTAAGAGAATTACAGGCCAATTTCCCTGATGAACGTAGACAAAAGTTCTCAACGAGATTCCAGCAAATTGTATCCAGCAACACATTTCAAGGATCATCCACCGTGACCAGATGGTCTTCATTCCCAGGCTGCAGGGCTGGTTCAACATCTGCAGAACCATAAGCATAATTCAGCACATTAACAGGTATAAAAGCAAGAACCACGTGATTATTTCATTGGATGCAGAAAAAGCATTCGATAAAATTCAACATCCTTTCTTGATAAAAACGCACGAATACTTAGGCCTCAAAGGAACATTCCTCAAAACAATGAGAGCCATGTATGACAAAACTATAGCCAACATCATGCTTAATAGGCAGAAGCTAGAAGCATTCCCCCTGAGAACTGGACCAAGACAAAGTTGCCCATTCTCACCTCTCCTATTCAACATAGTTCTGAAAGTCCTAACCAGAGCAATCAGGCAGAAGGAAATGAGGGGTATTCAAATAGGAAAAGAGGAAGTTAAGTTATCCCTCTTTGTGGACGATAACATTCTATACCTAGAAAATCCTAGAGTCTGTCAAAAACCTCTTCACATTGATTAACAACTTTGGTAAAGTCTTGGGATACACAAATCAGTACACAAAAGACAGCTGCACTTCTATACACCAACAACAGACAGGCTGAGAACCAAATAAAAAACACAATCCCATTCACAGTAGCCACAAAAAAGTGAAATATCTTGGCATCCACCTAACCAGAGAAGTTAAAGGCCTTTAAGATGAGAACTACAAAACACTGCTCAAAGAAGTCAAGGATAGCCGGGCTTAGTGGCTCAGCCTGTAATCCCGCGCCTTTGGGAGGCTGAGGTGAGTG
>NW_007249759.1:87414-92623 GCF_000164805.1 Carlito syrichta | reverse complement strand
AGACTCCAACTCAAAAAAAAAGAAAGTCAAGGATGATACAAACAAATGGAAAAACATCCATGCTCATGGGTTGGGAGAAGCAATATTGTCAAGATGTCCATTGTACTACCCAAGGCAATCTACAGATTCAATGCAATCCCTATCAAATTGCCAATATTATTTTTCACAGACCTAGAAAAGACAATACACTATTCCATACAGAAGCAAAAAAAGAATGCAAACAGCCAAAGCAAAAGGAGCTGTACTCTTCGAATTGCTGTTTGTGTGTGTGTGTGTGTGTGTGTGTGTTTTTAGTTGGAGTCTCACTCTGTCGCCCAGGCTGGAGTGCAGTGGCACACTCATGGCCACCCCAGTGTTGACCTGCTGGGCTCTGGCAATCTTTCTGCCTCAATCTTCCAAGTAGCCAGAACTATAGGCATGTGCTACCATGCCTGGTTTTTGTTTGTTTTTTTTAATTGTAGAGATGAGGTCTCGCCAAGTTGCCCAGGCTAGTCTTGAACCCGCAGGTTCAGGCAATCCACTCACCTTGGCCTCCCAAAGTGGTGGGATTATAGGCCAAGCCACCAAGCCGGCTTGTTTCTGTATATATTAACAGCCAGTAAAAAGCACAGTGCCATGCTAAGGGTGAGGCAGGAAAAGCAGTTTGTCCAGAGTGTAGGCAATAATAGGGTACACTGTCTATAGTGAATTCAAAAAAATTTTTTAAATGGGCTAAAAAATTTTTTTGTCTATGTAGATATATTTTTGCTCCACTGGATCCTAAGAATTTCATGTCTAATATGAAATCTCTAATATTCAGTAAATGCTTGGAACTTTAACTTATAAAAGGAGTAGGATTTTTTTTTCTCTATAAACATAATAATGGAAGGCGCTTTATATTCAATATATCTTATGTAGCTTACTTTCTACTATGTCTTTCTGCTGCCAATTAGATTTTACTTAATAACCTTTGATGAATTGTATCGGATAAGATGGCTGGTAACATTTGAGTTGTGAAATAGATGGGGAGTTAACTTTCAGCCTAGAGCACAGATTGGCCTTGGAGTTAATGTAATCAATGAATTGTTCTCGTTTCTGGAAACAACTACCAAGCTGTCCCCAAATGATTCTAGGATGATAAATAAAGGAACAGGGATAGTATTAGGTGGCAGCAACATGACAGGGGAGCAAGACAGTCCTATGAACTGCTGTCTTCTCCCCTGGCTGATTATATACCAATGTATTAAGTGAACGCAAGTTTTAAAATGTTGCAGGTAACCCCCGTTCCCCTGGTCTCATGTTTCCAGACAGGGAAGCCTTCATGAGACTAATAGTTTGACCTCCCTTTTCATCCAGGGGAAGGGACCAATCTGAATAAGTGAGGTGGGAAGAAGAAACTGAACTTATGTGGTTCAGGCTCTTCTGAGCCTTCTCTCATTCTGAGAAGGCTGTCTTCAGTTTTCACAGGATTTCAACTTACACATCATCTCTAACCCTTGATGGGAGGATGCAGGTTCAATTCATGAGTGAAAGGATTAGGTAAAAACATTTAGTTTAGACATAGAATGATGAAGAAGTTCATTTGGCTGTTGATTCAAACTGAAATCTCCAGTTTAGCTCCACTAATTCCACAGTTGATATTTTTATCTCCATATTTCTAATTCTGTCTTTTTTTCTCATTTGGTTTTAGAACTCAGGGATGATAAAGGAATGATTAACTATCATCCCTAAAGCTCCAATAGTTGTGTTTAGGTCTATTTATTATAAACATTGTATAGTTTAGTAATTTTTAACCTAATCTAAAAGTCAGCCTTTTATTTGGTTTAAACCATTTACATTTATAGTCATAATTAATGTGTTTTTGGCTGTTATGCTATCAATTTGATTTAACTTTTAGATGCCACTTAATGCATTTAAAGTCATTTTGGTGAAATAGGTCTAATTGTTAGCAAGTCTGTCCTGCTGATTAATTAATTCTGTGTGTGGCTTTACACTGCCACAACTTTAAGACCATTTACGTGAATAATATTTCATAGGTGCCACTCTACAACTCAAAGAAGAGAGGCCTAAGCCACAGACAAAGCCATGTTCCGGAGCTGTAGAAGAAACATTTAGAATTGTTAAGGACTCTCTCAGTGATGATGTCGTTAAAGCCACTCAAGCAATCTATCTGTTTGAACTCTCAGGTAAGGATTGCATCAGGTAATCTGGAACAAAGTAGGATATTTTCTTTGGAAGAAAATCAGCCTCTACCAGTGATCACCTGAATAGTTGACTATATCCAGGATCCTTATTCTTGAGTGTAGACACTCAAAAATAGCACATAACTATTTATTTATTTATTTAGAGTTGGAGTCTCACTGTTGCCCAGACTGGAGTGTAGTGGCATGCTCATGGCTACTGCAGCCTTGATCTGTTGGGCTCTGGTGATTCTTCGGCCTCAGCCTTCCAAGTAGCTGGAACCACAGGTGCACGCCACCATACCCAGCTAATTTTTTTTGATTTATTGTAGAGGTCTCACCAAGTTGACCAGTCAGTCTCAAACCCCTGGGTTCAGGCAATCCTTTCGTCTCCACTTCCCAAAGTGCTGGGATTACAGGCATGAGCCACCATGTCCAGCAATTATTGATTTTTTTTTTTTAAGAGAGAAGGTATCTGTCTGTTCACCAGGCTGGATGAGTGTAGTGGCATGGTCATAACTCGCTGCAGCCTTGAACTCTTGGGCTCAAGAAATCCTTTTGAATAGCTGGGGCTATAGGTGCATGCCACCATGCCCAACTAGTTTCCTTCCTTCCTTCCTTCCTTCCTTCCTTCCTTCCTTCCTTCCTTCCTTCCTTCCTTCCTTCCTTCTTGTGAGGGGTTTTTCTATGTTGTTTAGGTTGGGTCTCAAACATCTGACCTCAAGCCTCAGTCTCCTGATGATTTGTTTTTTGTTTTTGTTTTTGTTTTTTGAGTTGGAGTCTCACTCTGTCACCCAGACTGGAGTGCAGTGGCCGCTACCGGCCACCGCAGCCTTAACCTGCTGGGCTCCAACGATCCTTCCGCCTCAGCCTTCCAAGTAGCCGGAATTACAGGCATGTACTACTATGCCCAGCTGATTTTTTGATTTTATTGTAGAGATGAGGTCTCGCTGCCCAGTCAGGTCTCGAACCCGCAGGCTCAGGCAATCCACTCACCTCAGCCTCCCAAAGGCGCAGGATTACAGGCTGAGCCACCAAGCCCGGCTGATTTGTATTTTTAAGATGAGTTTACATGGACACATTTAAAATACAATTCATTACAAATACTTCCCATGTTATATAACTCTTTAGAATATTTAATTGAGAGAAAATCCTCCTTAAAAGGGCATATAGATCATGACAGGTAGTATAATGC
The DNA here is from genome assembly GCF_000164805.1 of Carlito syrichta. Classification (NCBI taxonomy): domain Eukaryota; kingdom Metazoa; phylum Chordata; class Mammalia; order Primates; family Tarsiidae; genus Carlito; species Carlito syrichta. Next base: position 89,269 of record NW_007249759.1, on the reverse strand, counting down.
AGTACTTATATCAACCATGAATATCTTGCCTTTTTCATCTTTCAGCTTACTCAGGTCAATCTGAATATAGTCAGGTTTTTTTGTTGTTTTTTTTTTGAGTTGGAGTCTCACCGTGTTGCCCAGGCTGGAGTGCAATGGCATGCTCACGGCTATCCCAGCATCGACCTGCTGGGCTCTGACATCCTTTCACCTCAGCCTTCCAAGCAGCCAGAGCTACAGGTGTGTGCTACCACGCCTGGCTAATTTTTTTTAATTGTAGAGACAAAGTCTCTCCAAGTTGCCCAGGCTGGTCTCGAACCCACGGGCTCAGGCAATCCACTTGCCTCAACCTCCCAAAGTGCTGGGATTACAGGCTGAGCCACCAAGCCCGGCTGTAGTCAATTTTTTTAAACCCCTTAATATTTTTTGGCTGGGCACAGTAGATCAAGCTTGTAATCCTAGCACTTTGGAAGGCTACGGCAGGAGGAGTGTTTGAGGCCAGGAGTTCAAGACCAGCCTAGGCAACAAAGTGAGACCTTGTCTCTACAAAAAATAGAAAAATTAGCTGGGCATAGTAGTGTGTACCTGTAGTCCCAGGTGCTCAGGAGGCTGAGGCAGGAGATCGCTTGAGCTCAGGATTTCAAGACTGCAGTGAGCCATGATCGTGCCGCTATACTCCAACCTGGGCAACAGAGTGAGACCCTGTCTCTAGTGGAGAAAAACACCTCTTAATATTTTTCTTGTTCATATAACATTAACACATGTTAATAGTAGTCTAAGGACTAGCTGCCAGAGGTGGTGGCGTGTGACTGAAGCTACTCAGCAGGCTGAAGCAGGAGAATAGGATCACTTGAGCCCAGTATTTGAGGCTATAGTGTATGATGATCGTACCTGTGAATAGCCACCGCATTCCTACCTGGGCAACATAGTGAGACCTCATCTCTTACAAAAAATTTTTTTAAAAGTGTACACGTACTTTTTTACTCTTCATCCCCTCTGCTTTGTCTTAATCCATCTTGCCTTCCTGTTTTTACTTCCTTGCTATCCTTAGAATGCATGGTCCTTTGCTTTAATCACTCTCTTGTCTGTGTCCTAAACTTGCTGGATACTTTGTATTTATGTCATCACCTGTCAAAAGCCTAGTCCTGGGTGAATCAAGCTATCTGGATGCCCCACAGTTGCATCTAGGCTGTTAACTTTTGGGAGGGGATAGGAAAAAAATAAGCACACCACCTGGGAGCTCTGTACCCTCTAAAAATTCACCTACCCCCTCCAACTGGAGTCTGAGCAGCACTTCTGAATTCTGTGCTTTTGAGGTCAGCTTCTGCTGCATTTTCCATAGTGACTATTTTAAGCTTTCTCAGTGTTCCTAAAATCTCCAATCTCTCCCTTTACCCCCTTCTTTACCAGTGTCAGCAGATAACCCGAATTCCTCTTTGACAGAGATATAGAAACTTACAGACAAATTGTTTTAGTTTCTGCCATCAGACGTGAAATCAACCACCAAGGGCATAATCCTCTCCTCCTTCCCTCCCATTAGAATGGAGCTCAGCTCTAGATCAGTGCATCCCAAGCTCTAATGTCGATCTCCCTAAAATGCAAATCAGATTCAGTAGGTCTGGAGTGGGGTCTGAGATTCTACATTTCTGATAGGTGATCATAGTATTAAATAGTCTATGGACCACACTTTGATGCAAAGCTCTAGATCCCATTTCCTCTGGCCTTCTCAGGAACTTTGCTATTAATTGTACCTTCTTTTCAGCCTCTTTGTCTTGCAGCCTCCTTTCCAATGGTATTTTGATGTTTTCAAATCTCTGCTATCTTTTTTTTTTGAGTTGGAGTCTCACTCTGTCGCCCAGACTGGAGTGCAGTGGCC
>NW_007249759.1:54975-87264 GCF_000164805.1 Carlito syrichta | reverse complement strand
CAAGTAGCCGGAATACAGGCATGCGCTACACGCCCGGCTGATTTTTTGATTATGTAGAGATGAGGTCTCGCTGCCCAGGCGGGTCTCGAACCCGCAGGCTCAGGTAATCCACTCACCTCAGCCTCCCAAAGGCGCAGGATTGCAGGCTGAGCCACCGAGCCCGGCTTCTCTGCTATCTTTAAGAGTATATAACAACAATGATAAACCACATGCCCCGTCTTTTTTCTCTCTTTCACAGCCAAACTTATTTTCATCTGCTACTCACTCTCCTGAACGTACTCACCTCTGATATCATTCTTCTCTCCATTCTGCAGAATTTGCTTTCATCAGGTCCCTGGGGACTTCCTGGTCACCTGTGGGAGTGTCATTACTCCCTTGTGACCACTCTGCAGCATTTGATGCTGTTGACCACTACTTTCATCTGGAAATCCTCCTTCCTTGATCCTTCATAGCAGCCTCCATGTTTTGCTTTTCTGTCTGAGAGCACACCTCGTCCTTTGCTAGATGCCTTTCTATCCTTCCCTTAAACGATGTTCTTCAGATCACAGCCTTAGCACTCTTGACACTCTACAGACTTTTCTAGGAAACTCTAGCCATTCACATGGCTTCAATGACCATATGAACTGATTAATTGTGTGTCTCTATTTTTAGCTTAGTCAGATTTCATTTGACATTTTTCCTTGACTGTCATGATGATAATGCAGTCTGAAAATGTCCAGAACAGCTCACCATTCCCAACACCTGCCTTTGCCACCATTCACTGCTATTCTTCAGCGGTCCTCTCTCCGTTAAAAACAAATCTAAATCAGCCGGGCATGGTAGCACATGCCTGTAATTCTGGCTACTTGGAAGGCTGAGGCAGAAGGATCACCGGAGCCCTGCAGGTCGAGGCTGCGGTGGCCGGTAGAGGCCACTGCACTCCAGTCTGGGCGACAGAGTGAGACTCCAACTCAAAAAAAAAAAAAACAAAAAAAAAAAAACTAAACTAAAAAAAAACCCCTACATTTACCCAATTTTCCAAGTCAAAAACTAGTAAATCATTCTTGTATATCCTTTCCACCTTTTCTTCTTCATACTCAATCAGTTACCTAGCCTTGCATCTCTGCTGTGAAATTCTGTCTCAAATGTGCCCCCTCTCTCAAAAAAATAAAAAAAAAACACTTGCCACGATCCTGATCCAAACATGCACCCCCTAGCTCCTGAACTACCCCAGTACCATTCTTTCTAACTTTCTGCACCTTCTTGATCCCTCTCCAATATTTTATTTACACTGCAGATAAGGCAATCTGTTTAAAATGCAAACCTTATGTCATCTTCTTTCCATGTTGCGTCTAGAAGGATGAAGTCACTAATTCCTTTACATGCTCCATGTGCCCAGATCTAGACGGCCTCACGAGCCCATCTGATGTTACCCCCCACCCCCATTCTACTTTCCAGTCCTACCACGTTTTTTTCAGTTCCTTACACATACTACACTCTTCATTCTGGCTTTTTTACATATCCTATTCCCATTGCCTGAAATATTTTCCCTCCTCCTTGTCCATCTAGCTAATTCTTACTTAACGTGAAAATCTCAGATTCAACTGGACTTTCATGACATTTTTTTTTTTTTTTGAGTCAGAGTCTCACTCCATCACCCAGGCTGGAGTGTAGTGGTACACTCATGGCCACCCCAGTGTCGACCTGCTGGGCTCAGGGGATCCTGCCTCAGCCTGCCAAGTAGTTGGAGCTACAGGCGCATGCTACCATGCCCAGCTAATTTTTTTTGAAATATTATAGAGACGAGGTCTCACCAAGTTGAACCCTTGGGTCCAGACAGTCCTCTCGTCTCAGCCTCCCAAAGTGCACCACTTGAGCCACTGCACCTGGCCGACACTTTTTTAAATTTGATTTTTAATTGTGGTAAAAGATGTATAATATAAAATTTGTCATTTTAGCCTTACCTAAGTCTGCAATTCAGAAGCATTAGGTACATTTACACTGTTGTGCAACCATCACTATAATCCATCTCCAGAACTTTTTCATCATCACAGCTAAATCTCTGTACCCATTAAACAACAATTCTCATCTCCCATCCCTAGTCCACAGTAATCACTATTCTTTCTGTCTTTCTGAACTTTACTACTCCGGGTACCCTGACCCTTTATTAATAATGTTCTCACATCACCTTCCACTTCATCTGGTGTGAGAAGAACCTCATGTTTTTCTTGCTTATTGAAGAGTCCTCATAGCCTAGCACAGTACCTGGAGCATAATAAATGCTTAATAAATATTTGCTAAATTTGATTGATAGTGGTCTAGGGATTTTAAGCTGGGAACAGCATTTTGTAAGATGATTCTAATTGTGAAATGATTAAATTACAGAGTCAGGCTTCTTTGGCATTTATTTCCACATATTTATGTCTATATAAGGTGAAGATGGTGGCACGTGGTTTCTTGATCTAAAAAGCAAGGGTGGGAATGTCGGATATGGAGAACCTTCTGATCAGGCGGATGTGGTGATGAGTATGTCTACTGATGATTTTGTAAAAATGTTTTCAGGTGAGTTTTTAATTTTATTAGCTAACCTATTATTCAGGAAAGGTTTAGTTTTGACATTTTATTTTATTCCTTTCTAAATAATCAAGACTTGCAAATGTTTGTAGCTGTGGAATCTTAGCAGCTATTTATGTTGAAGAACATGTAGTTCAGGAAAGGCCATTCTTTTTTTTTTTGAGTTGGAGTCTCACTCTGTCACCCAGGCTGGAATGCATTGGCATGCTCATGGCCACTGCAGCCTTGACCTACTGGGCTCAAGTCATCCTTCCGCCTCCGCCTGCCAAAGAGCTGAAACTACAGGCATACGCCACCACGCGCAGCTAATTTTTTGATTTATTGTAAAGATGAGGTCTCGCCAAGTTGCCCAGGCTGGTCTCAAATCCGTGGGCTCAGGCAATCCTCTCACCTCGGCCTCCCAAATTGCTGGGATTACAGGCGTTAGCCACCACACTCAGCCAGGCCATTCTTTTTTTTTTTTTGAGTTGGAGTCTCACTCTATCACCGAGACTGGAGTGCAGTGGCTACTCCCGGCCACCGCAGCCGACCTGCTGGGCTCTGGCAATCCTTCCACCTCAACCTTCCTAGTAGCCGGAATTACAGGCATGCACTACCAAGCCCAGCTGATTTTTTGATTTATTGTAGAGATGAGGTCTCGCCGCCCAGGCGGGTCTCGAACCTGCAGGCTCAGGCAATCCACTCACCTCAGCCTCCCAAAGGCGCGGGATTACAGGCTGAGCCACCGAGCCCGGCTGTAGGCCATTCTTACTGTTAACTCTATTGCCACTTTTCTCTCATTCAACAAATTTGGAAATGTCAAAATTTCTTTTTCCATGACTGAGAAATGTTGGGAATAGAGAGATAAGCCAAAGAGACTCCTAGGTGGGCTTCATTATATTAGCTGGATTAAGATATATTTCCAATAACATCGTGGTCCCTGGCTTATTGAGAGTAAGGTCATGCTTCAGTCTTGCCAGCTGTTGTAATAGAAAACAGATATTGGCCCTTTGCCATGGCCCAGTGACCCTGCTTTGTGTGGAGTCCTTAACCCAGAGACTCTTTTGCATGATTTTCTATTCTGCCCATTTACCTCTAACTGTGCCAGAAAAATTCTAAGGGTAATTTTCTCTTTTCTACTCTTAGAACAGTACCAAACTGTAAGTTAATTAACACAAATCCTAAAAAAGAAGCGGCATTTTAAACTAAAGCATTCTAACATTCTGATCTAAAGAGTCTTTCATATAATGAATTATAAATGTTATTCATACTTTGTTCTGTTTTAATCCTTATAAACAGGAACACAGTGTATTCTGTGCCCTCTAAGTCTTTCCAATTCTAATCCAGAATGTTAATTGCCTACATTCTATCTGAGCCAATCTGTATATGATGTACTAATGATCAAAGTTTCTTCAACTTTTCCCTTTTTTTAGTAATGTAAAATGCTCATCATATAAAAATTTTAAAATACACTTAAGAAAAAAGAAAATAAAATTATTTTTATCACACCACTAAAAGATGACCATCAGTTAATTTGGTTTAGTATCATATATGTGTGTATTTGTTTTTATGTATGAATGTATACAAATATACATGTGTGATTATAAAAACGGATCACACTGTTAATCTGGTAACCTTTTTCACTTAGTACATTATAACATGTTTCCATGTTATAAATAGTGTAATCATTTTTAATAGTTTTCTAAGTGTTTCAACAACTATTTCTCCCGTAGAGCTTGAACACAGTTCTTTGGACACATATAATAAATGCTCAATAAATGTTTGGTAAATCTGATTTTTATAAGTATATATTTAAACTTAAAGGCTATTTAAAATAAAAATGTATTGTCAATGTCTAAACTGAAATGACAGTAATTATGTATAATATTTATTGTATGACTGTTATAGGTTAAGCAGTCTTTCCAGTAATCCTTTCAGATGAAATGCTTTCTCCATTTTATAGCAGTAGAGACTAAGGCTTTGATGAATTCAATAATAAATCCAACAAGTTATTTTGAGTACATGGAGCAAGGACTTGAAGCCAAGCTAACTCCAAAGTTCATGCTCCTATTTATTATACTATTTTGCTGTCCTAAGTTTAAAAAAAATCAAGTGACTTCTTTCATTTACATTTTGCTTCTGTAGCATGAACTTGAAATAATAGTTTTTGTTAGGGTACGGAGAGGGTGAAGGTGGATGGATGGATGCAGAGGGGTACAGCACCGCTGGAGCCAGTGTGCTGGAAGTACGCGTTGGTAACCAGAGATCCAAGTAATGCAAAGATTTGCAACACACAAAGAGGTGAAAGAAGAAAAGATTTATTTAAGAAAGAGATCACTTCCCACAGATGGGAAGAGGGCTGGCACTCTAGATGAGTGTGGCAATGTAGCGCTGCTCCCCCCCCCAGCCCCGGCTTAAATCCTTTCCCCTGGACATGTTATAATCAGGTAGACATGACTGCCATGACTTCCTTGTTGACTGCTTGCAGATGTCTTGGAGACCCTGAGGGAGGTCCTGGTCACCAGTTACCGAGTCACAGATCTCACTACCCACAGGAAGTTATACAATGGGCTGATACTGGTCATACTTGAGAGATTTTTGAGTTTCTAGAAAGACAAAGTTGGCAAAGTTAATCTTTACCTAAAGAATGTATTCCTCCAGGACACAGTTTCTACTTTTCCATCATTGTGTTAGGGTTTAGGAACAAGACAAAAATGGCTTCCCACTTTCAGTCCATCCTTTTAGTCTTACCACTGATTTTTCTATGAATGGGCTCTTAGATTGACTGGGGGAGGTCAGTCAGTTGTATTTTTTTTTCTTTTTTTTTTTTTTTTTTTGAGTTGGAGTCTCACTCTATTGTTGGGTGAGTGCAGGCTGGAGTGCAGTGGCAGGCATGCTCACGGCCACTGCAGCCTCGACCCACTGGGCTCAGGCGATCCTTCTGATTCAGCCTTCCAAGTAGCTAGAACTACAGGCATACGCCACCACGCCCAGCGAATTTTTTGATTTATTGTAGAGATGAGATCTTACCAAGTTGCCCAAGCTGATCTTGAACCCATGGGCTCAGGCAATCCTCTCACCTCAGCCTCCCAAAATGCTGGGATTATAGGTGTGAACCACTGTGCCTGGCCAGTTGTATTATTTTTTAAAAACATAAGTTATTCTCTTGAGGTATTTTTTTTGGTAGGGTGGAGTCCCACTCTGTCACCCAGGCTAAAGTGCAGTAGCATGCTCATGGCCACCGCAGCCTCAATCTGCTGGGCTCAAGTGATCCTTCTACCTCAGCCTTTCAAGTAGCTGGAGCCATAGCCCATGCCACCCACACCTGGCTAATTTTTAAATTTATTGTAGAGAAGAGGTCTTGCCAAATTGCCCAGGCTGGTCTCGAACACTTGAGCTGAGGCAATCCTCTCATCTCTGCCTCTCAAAGTATTGGGATTACAGGTGTGAGCCTACCACATCCAGCCATGAGGTGTATTTTATAGGTACAGTTTAGATCGGGTGCAAGTAAGTTTATGGACTTCTTCTTCCTTTTTTTTTTTTTTTTTTGAGTTGGAGTCTCACTCTGTTGCCCAGACTGGAGTGCAGTGGCCACTCCCGGCCACCACAGCCTTGACCTGCTGGGCTCCGGCGATCCTTCCGCCTTAGCCTTCCAAGTAGCTGGAACTACAGGCGCTACCACGCCCAGCTAGTTTTTGATTTATTGTAGAGATGAGGTCTCACCAAGTTGCCCAGACGGGTCTCGAACCCACGGACTCAGATAGTCCACTCACCTCAGCCTCCCAAAGGCGTGGGATTACAGGCTCCAACTTTATGTGTTTCTTATGGTCTTTCTTTTTTCTTTTTCTTTTCTCCCTGGACTGTCCAGCAGAATTTTTTTCTTTTCTTTTTTTTTTTTTATAGAGATGGGGTCTCATTATGTTACTCAGACTTTGAGTAACCGACTCATGTCTGTTACTCAAAAGAACATGTCCTGACTCATGTTCTTTCATTCTTACTGTTTATCCAATCTGCTTTCCATTAAATAGGCACAATTTAGACCTTATATCATAAGAATTATCTTTTAGGAAATCATAACTGTTTTTATTCCCGATTTATGTTGTGGATACATTATAAATGTAAAAATTTAAAGCAAGTAGTAACAAAATAATCAAACTCTCCTTTTGGCCAGTAGAGGCCACTATATGGTAAAGCAGTATTACAGAAATAAAATAAATTAAGTAAGGTTACTTTGCCTAATGAGAGAGATATATATACAATACATATATATAATCATACTTACGTATATATTATTTTATAATATTGTTAATAGCTGGTTTTTAAACGTTTTAAAGCAGTATTGTCTAAGTATCATTTACATATGATAAAATTCACCATTTAAGAGTACTTTTTATTTAGTAAATTTGTAGTTGCACAACCATCATTATAATCCAGTTTGAGAACATCTTTATCTCACCAGAAAATTCTCTCATGTCTCTTTGCAATTGATTCTATTTCCACTCCTAAGCCCCCAGCTGCCCAAACGCTAATTTGCTTTTTGTCTCTATAGATTTGATATTTCTGGATATTTCATGTGAATGGTATCACACAGTATATAGTCTTTTGCATCTAGCTTTTTTCTTTCACTTAGCATAAGACTTTTGAGATTCATTCATCTATATGTTATAGCTGGTATAAGCAGTTCATTTCTTTTTTATTGCTGAATAGTATTCCATTGTATGGATAAACCACATATTGTTCGTCCACTCACCAGATGGACATTTGGATTGTTTCAACTCTTGGGCTATTATTAATAATGCTGCTATGAACAATCTTATACATATATTTGCATAGATGTATGTTTTCATTTCTCTTGGGCAGATTCCTAAAACTGGACTTATTGGGTCATATGGTAAATTGATATTTGTTTGGTAGATTTTTGAAGAAACTACCAAACTGTTTGCTAAAGTGGCTGCACCATTTTTACATTCCTATCAGGTTTCAGGCAATCCTTCTGCTTCAGCCTTCCAAGTAAATGGAACTACAGGTGTACACCACCACGCCCGGCTAATTTTTTGACTTACTGTAGAGACAAGGTCTCACAATGTTGCCCAGGCTGGTCTCGAGCCTGTGGGCTTAGGCAGTCCTCTTGCCTCCACCTCCCAACGTGCTAGGATTATTGATGTGAGCCACTGCACCCAGTGTTTGTGTTTGATAGCTATTTATATTCAGTGACCTGTCTATTCAGAGCCTTTGCTCTTTTTTTTTTTTTTTTTTTTTTTTTGAGTTGGAGTCTCATTCTGTCATCCAGGCTGGAGTGCAGTGGCACGTTCAGTGGCACTGTAGCCTCGACCTGCTGGGCTCAGTTGATCCTTCCACCTCAGCCTTCCAAGTGGCTGGAACTACAGGCGCATGCCACCATGCCCAGCAAATTTTTAAATTTCTTGTAGAGATGAGGTCTCACCAAGTTGCCCAGGCTAGTTTCAAACTCGCGGACTCAGGCAATCCTCTCAACTCAGCCTCCCAAAGTACTGAGATTATAGGCGTGAGCCATTGCACCCAGCCCCCTTGCTCATTTTTAATTGAGTTGTCTTTATTATTGAGTTATAAGAAATAGAGATTGCCTTTTATTATTGAGTTGTAAGATTCTTCATAAATTCTGATTGCATGTTCTTTATCAGATATGTGGCTTGCAAATATTTTCTCCCAGTCTGTGGCTTGTCTTTTCATTTTCTTGATAGTATCTTTTGCATTACAAATGTTTTTGTTTTGATAAAGTCTACCTATTATTCTTTCCTGTTATGCTTCATGCTTTTTCCCATAAATATTTTATCCTTTTGTATACTATTGTAAGTGAAATTTTTGTCTTAATTTTATTTTTAAATTGCCTGTTGCTGGTATACATAAACATACCTAATTTTTGTGTATTGATTTTGTATCCTGTGAATTAGCCAGTGAAGCTATTTGGAGCTGGGTATTTTGGGGGGAAGATTTTAAATTAATAATCCAATTTCTTTTTGTGTGTCAATAGCTTTTTTTTGTAAAAGCTTCATTGAGATATAATTAATATACTAATTTCATTCATTTAAAGTATATAATTCAGCCGGGCTCAGTGGCTCAGCCTGTAATCCCGCGCCTTTGGGAGGCTGAAGTGAGTGGATTGCCTGACCCCGCGGGTTCAAGACCCACCTGGGCAACTTGGCGAGACCTCATCTCTACAATAAATAAAAAAAAATGAGCCGGGTGTGGTAGCGCGTGCCTGTAGTTCCAGCTACTCGGAAGGCTGAGGCAGAAGGATCGCCGGAGCCTAGCAGGTCAAGGCTGCGGTGGCCGGGAGCGACCACTGCACTCCAGTCTAGGTGACAGAGTGAGACTCCAACTCAAAAAAATAATAGAGTATATAATTCAGTGGTTTTTGCATCTGTTGCTTTAAGAATATTTTTATCACCTCACAAAGAAACCCCCCACCCATTAGCTAGCATAACCCATATCACTCTGTAACTCCACCTTCAACTCTAAGTAACCACTAATTGCCTTGCCATTTCTGTAGTTTTCTCTATTCCTGACTTTTCTATGAACTAAATCACATAGTATGGGATTTTTTTGGTGAAATGCTTCCTTCACTTGGCATAACATTTTCAAGTTTCATCCTTATTGTAGCATGTATTAGTACTTCATTTCCTTTTTAAAAACAATTGTGATGAAACTCTCAAAATATACAGTTAATCAGTGTACAATTCAGTGACACTTAATGTATTCACAATGCTATTCAACACCAGTTCTCCCTAGTTTCAAAACTTGTCATTACCCCAGAAGAACACCTGTGCCATTTACGTAAGCCCTCCTCATTCCTGCTTCTGCTGGCAACCACTAATCTGCTTTTTCTCTCTACTGATTTGCATATTTTAGATATTTCATATAAATGGAATCAAACAATATGTGACTCTTTGCTTTAGCTTCTTTCACTTAACAATGTTTTTGAGGTTCGTCCAAGCTATAACATGTATCAGTACCTCATTTATTTTTATGGCTGAGTAATATTCCATTGTATGGATATGCTACAATTAATTCATCCATTGGATCCATTCATCCACTGATGGACAGTTAGGTTGTTCCTACTGTTTGGCTATTGTGAATAATGTTTCACTTAACACTCATACACAAGTGGCTGTGTGGACATATGTTTTCATTCCTCTTGCCTATCTACCTAGGAGTAGAATTGCTAGGTCATAATATAATTTTATGTTTGACTTTGCAAAGATTTGACAAACTGTTTTTCTTTCCTTTTGAATGACCGTCTCACTCTGTCGCCGAGGCTGGAGTGCAGTGGCAAGCTCACAGCCACTGCAGCGTTAACCTGTTGGGCTCAGGTAATCCTTCTGCCTCAGCCTTCCAAGTAGCTGGAACTACATGTGTGCGCCACCGTGCCCAGCTAATTTTTTGATTTATTGTAGAGACAAGGGCTCGCCAAGTTGCCGAGGCCTGCAACCACCTCCACCTCTTGCCTCCACCTCCCAAAGTGCTGGAATCACAGGTGTGAGCCACTACACCTGGCTAAATTGTTTTTCATAGTGGCTACACCATTTACATTCCCACCAGCAGTGTATAAAGATTTCTACTTCTCCAGAGCTTTGCCTTCATCAAACACTTGTTATTTTTTCAGTTTTTTTTTTTTTATCACCGTCCTAGTGGATGTGATGTGGTATCTTGTTTTGATGTGCATTTCCCTAATGAATATTGGTATTGAACATTTTTTTTACGTACTCTTTGGTCACAAGTATATCTTCCTTAGAGAAATGTCCATTCAAGTCCTTTGTTCATTTTTTAATTGTGTTATTTGCCTTTTTATTATTAAGTTTTAAGAATTATGTATTTACAGGTATGTTTCTTATCACACATGATTTGCAAGCATGTCTTCCCTTTTTTGGTGGATTGTCTTTTCACTTTCTTGATGATATATTTTGAAGCACATAAGTTTTAAACTTTGACAAATTCCATCTTATTTATTTTTGTTGTTTATGCGTTTAGTGTAATACCTAAGAATTCTTTGCCAAATCAAGGTTATGAAGATTTACCCCTTATTTTCATCTAAGAGTTTTTAGTTTTAGGTCTTACATTTAGACCTCTTTTCCATTTTGATTTGATTTTTTCTATATAGTATGATTTGGGGAGTCCAACTTCATTATTTTATTTGTGGACATCCAGTTATCCCAGCACCATCTGTGTTATACACTGTTCTTTCTCCTACTGAATGGTCTTAGCACCTTTGCTGAGGATCAGGTGGTAGCTATAGATATATATAATTAATTACCATATGATCTAGAATTACCTAGCATTTCTGCTCCTAAACATATACTCAAAATAACTGAAAACAGGCTCTCAAAGAAGTATATATACATGCATATTTACAGCAACACCTATACACAACAGCCAAAAGGTGGAAATATCCCAAATGTCCATTAAGTTAAGGGATGACTAGAAAGACAAATTGTGGTACAAACATGCATTGGAATATTATTCAGCCATAAAAAGGAATGAAGTACTGATGCATGCTGCAACATGGATGAAAACATGCTGAATGAAAACAGCGAGACACAAAAGATCATATTCACATATTATATGAATCATTTTATATGAAACAGCTAGATTAGGTACATCCATAGACACTGAAAGCTGATTGGTGGTCACCAAGGATGTGGAGAGAGGGTAAACTGCAAATGCTAAATCCCTGGAGTTTTTCATTTTGGGGTGATGAAAATATTTTGGAACTAAATAGAGGTGGTAGTAGCACATAACATTGTAACTGAACTTAAACACCACTGAACTGTTTGTCTTCATTTTCTTTCTTTCTTTTTTTTTTTTTTTTTGAGTTGGAGTCTCACTCCGTTGCCCAAGGTGGAGTGCAGTGGCACGCTCATAGCCACCTTAGCGTCGACATGCTGGGCTCAGGCAATCCTGCCTCAGCCTTCCAAGTAGCTGGAACTATAGGCGCATGCTACCACACCCGGCTAATTTTTTGTTTATTGTAGAGACGAGGTGTTACCAAGTTGCTGGAGCTGGTCTCGAACCCTCGGGCTCAGGCAGTCCACTCGCCTCAGCCTCCCAATGTTCTGGTATTATAGGCTGAGCCACCGAACCTGGCCTTCTCTTCATTTTCTTATACGGGCACTAATCCCATCACTTGGGCTCTATTCTCATTGTTTCTTCTAAACTAAATTACTTCCCCAAGGCCACATCTCCCTATACACTGGGGGTAAGAGCTTCAAGAAAGGAAGTTTGGGGGGGATACCAACATTCAGTTCATGACCCTTGGCAAAGTCTTCCTATAATTTTCCCACAGCCTCTTGATGCAGTTTTCTACTTTGTCAAATGTAACAGAACATGTCAGTTCACTTTTTTCCTGGACCCCTTCATCTTCATGTTACAATCTAAACCAGTAGCTCATTAAGCCTGCAACACAGCTGTTGTCCTAATTTCTTTAACTCTCTCCTGCATTGAATCTTCTGTTTCCTGGATTCTGTGTCTTTTTTGGTTTACATCTTCATGTTAGTAGCACACATTATCCAGTAGTTTCATTAGAAAGGATGCATTCAAGCAGTGGTCCCTCACCTTTTTGGCATCAGGGACCAGTTTCACGGCAGACAATTTTTCCACAGACTGGGGGATCGGAGGATGGTTTCAGGATGATTCAAATGCATTACATTTATTGTGCACTCTATTTCTATTATTATTGCATTGTAATATATAATGAAATCATTTTACACACATATCTATTTATTATAATAACTCATACACTTTCTCTACAAAGAACCTGTGTGTGACATGGGGGCAGGGAGAGTGGTTATTAATACACCAGATACATATTGTGCCTTCTGGGAGATATGAGCTACATATAAGTTAGCATAATGTAAGACAGAAAAATCATAAATGAGGTCAACATACCTGGCTTTGAATTGCCACACTGCTTCATACAAGCTGCGTGACTATGGGTAAGTCAAAATCTTCTCTGAGTCTCAGTTTCCTCATTAATTATACTGTGTGACAGACCCCATACTGAAATACGAGTAGCAAATGAAACCAAAGTTCTCTCTCTCCATGAAGCTCATATTTATTATATAGTGTTATTAGCTACAACTCTATTTTAATGCTCACATGTTTAAATACCCAGGCATTTCTGTGGTTTAAAACAATGTTAACACATACTTGTGCCCAGACACTATACTTGTAATGACCATTTCTTAAGGTTATTTTATTCATTACATTGATATTTTGAACTTAAACTTGAAATGTTAAAAGTTTAATGAACTATGTAATAAATTGGAACAATAACTAAAATAGATGGTATTTGTTTACTAGAACTCATTTGAGGGCCATGCATCCTTTAGCATATAAAAATCTTTTTAGTGTAAAAAGACTTGCTATAATCTTTTGCTGATTGTTGTTTTATGTTATCTGTTATAAGATATTGTTAACATTTACGTCTACAAATTGGAATTCCCAAGATACTGATGTAAAATGTTGTCAGAGATTTACAGAACTCAGGGAGATTCTTTTTATAATGCATGTTCTTGTAGGAGTATATCCCTAAGGGCACTAATGGTTGCTTTTCCCTCTCTCCTTTTCTCATTTTCTCATTTTAGGGAAACTAAAACCAACAATGGCATTCATGTCTGGAAAATTGAAGATTAAAGGAAACATGGCCCTAGCAATCAAATTGGAGAAGCTAATGAATCAAATGAATGCCAGACTGTGAAGGAAAAGAAAAAATATATGTTGACTGTTAGACTCAAAAAAATAAAAGAGCTCAACAGTTAAAATCTAATACTTGTTTTTCTCCCAATTGTAGTAGAAGGATATGCATGTCTGTTCTGGAAAAAGTAGAATTTCTGTATCTAAAGGACTTTAAATTGTAATTATAACAGCTAGCTAATCAAACATAGGCTTCATTAAGTAGAATTATAAGACAGTATGCTTCTTATATTTTGAGGGGTTTGTCCTCTGAGCCTTATATCTCATTCACTGTCTTCTATCAGGAAAAGTATTATGAGCAACCAGTCAGGGTCAAGCAGTAAAATCAGCTCTTTTCAAATCTTCTTCTCTTGTAAAATGAAACTAGTCTGTCTTAAAATTTTTAGTTTTGACTTGTATACTAATGAAAATCCTAATGATGCTTTGAAGTTTTATATACTTATTTTAAAGAAAATCTTCTACAGTGCATTTCACAAAAATCACAAAAACTACTTAATAATTACTACTTGCAAAGACTAAAGAAATAATTTTTTTTTTTTTTTGAGTTGGAGTCTCACTCTGTCACCCAGACTGGAGTGCAGTAGCCGCTCCTGGCCACCGCAGCCTTGCCTGCTGGGCTCCGGCGATCCTTCCGCCTCAGCCTTCCGAGTAGATGGAATTACAGGCGCGCGCTACCACGCCCGGCTAATTTTTTGATTTATTGTAGAGATGAGGTCTTGCCAAGTTGCCCAGGCGGGTCTCGAACCCGCGGGCTCAGGCAATCCACTCACCTCAGCCTCCCAAAGGCGCGGGATTACAGGCTGAGCCACCGAGCCTGGCTAAGAAATAATATTTTTAAAATTTTGTTAACTAGCTTTCCAGGTATAATTATCTATAGGAAAATATTATTAATGTCATTCAGTATGTAGTGCAGTATGTATCCTACTTAAAAGTATGTTTAAAATGTCCTAAAATAAAATAATTTTCTCCCCAGAAGTCTGCATTTGGCCACAGTGTTTTGAAATAAGAACCTTAGGATAGATGGTTGGTATGGGCTGAACTGTGCACCTCTGTCCTAAAATAAAATAATTTTCTCCCCAGAAGTCTGCATTTGGCCACAGTGTTTTGAAATAAGAACCTTAGGATAGATGGTTGGTATGGGCTGAACTGTACAATTGCATTTGTAGATGAGACCTTTAAATGAGGTAATTACACCTCAATGAGGCCATTAGGGTGGGCTCTTATAGAAAAAGGACTTTTGGACATAAGATGAGCTACCAGGGATGTGTGCACAGAGGAAATGCTATAGATAAGCTGGGTTCTTATGCCCACTGCCCAGAAAAACCAAAACTGATACAGCTATTATAATGGAGAAATACTTTAATATCACACAGCAGCTAAGTGAGAAGTGTGGGAGAAATCACTCAAATTCGCCTCCCTGAAGATTCAGAGGATAAGATTTCTTAAGGGATATTTGGCCAGCTTAGGGACGGGCTGCTGATTGATTGATAATGTCATGGGGGGTGTTGAGACTGTCTTCTTGGGGTTCTGTGACCGGTAGAGAATTCCTGGTGCTCTGGGCCTGGGAAGTTCAGGTCTTCCATACACAGAATCTGAAAAAGATTTCAGATACCATTCTTAGGTTTTACAGTAGACGCTGTCCCAAAAAAAATTCCCCTGACCATCCGGCCCTGAAATATTATGGAGGCAGTCTGGGAGGAAAGTGTGAGGATAGGTAGGTCCCTGGAGATTGAAGCCACTTTTATCTTTCAACGGCTGCTTGTCTCCTCAGGCAGTCTTATGTTGATTGGCCTTGCAAGGCAGCTTCTCCTCCTCCCTCCTCCCCACGGGTGGGGACATGAATGTAATTGCAAGTCAGAAAAACCATGAGAGGACACATAAGAAGGCAGCTGTATGCAATCCAAAGAGACAAGCCTCAGAAGAAACAAAATCACCAACACTTTGATCTTGGACTTCTGCTCTCCAGAACTGTGAGAAATAAATTTCTATTGTTATGACACCCAGTCTGTGGTATTTTATTATGGCAGCCCTAGCAAAGTAATGGTTTGGGAGTGAGAGGGTCAGGGGAAGCTAAACTTTAAGAAAGCCCTTATCTTTAATTTCAGTTGGTTAAATATACTTGCTCAATGTAATTCTTTTACTTCTCATTTCACACTCTCTAAGATTGTTGTTCTATTTAGCAATTTAGCTAATTCTGACATTTCTTAGAATCAAAGCTAGGAGCATTTAATCTGTGTTTTACAAATTAGGAAACAGAAGATTGAGATAGAAAAAGGAATAGCCGAAGGCCAAAATTAACAAGCCCTATCTAACAAAATCCTCCCAGTATGCTGACGTTGAATGGAACTTGAAGATCTCTCCTCTTCTTCCATGAAGCTCAGCTGGCTGGCTTGGGCGAACAACCTGTAACTCTCTTGGCAGCTCCTGGTCCTTTTAGTATCCTCATGCGACATGAGGATCCTGGTCAGATGTTGCCAGCAGGCTTCTTTTCTGCTGAAGTTTCTAAAGACTTCTCGCCTTTCTCTGCACCCTCCAAATGGTCCTGTTAAATAAAATTTATGGAAGGCCATTGTTTGGGCTCCAACAGACCAGACCAAACCAGAATGGAATCCATGCAATCAAAATGAACTTAAATACAGGACAGTTCAGGTTCCCTCCTGCTGTGGGAGCTTTTCTATCTTCTTAATAAATACTACTTTCTCAACACAAAAAAAGAAACAAAAACAGGATAGTTTTTATTTATTTATTTATTTTTTTGAGTTGGAGTCTCACTCTGTCACCCAGACTGGAGTGCAGTGGCCGCTCCTGGCCACTGCAGCCTCGACCTACTGGGCTCCGGCGATCCTTCCGCCTCAGCCTTCCAAGTAGCTGGAACTACAGGCGCGCGCTACCATGCCCGGCTGATTTTTTTATTGTAGAGATGAGGTCTCGCTTGCCCAGGCGGGTCTCGAACCTGCAGGCTCAGGCAATCCACTCACCTCAGCCTCCCAAAGGCGCGGGATTACAGGCTGAGCCACCGAGCCCGGCTAGTTTTTTTTTTTAAATCAGGGCATTCACAGCAACAAATCAAAAGGGGCCCAGTCAACCTGAGCCAGCATGATAAGGAAGCCCCCATTGCTTTAATCCACACAAGGAAAGTCACGTGATGTTAACCAATCTGCTATTTATACTATGCTGTTTCCTTGTTCCTGCCAACGCTGCCTTACAAAACCCAACCATTCTGCCACACCTCAGGGGGCTCCTGTCTGTGTTGTAGGCTGGATGCTGCCTGGTTCATGAATCACTAATAAAAGATCTTGAAAATTCAGTTTGTTAAAATTTTGTTCTTGGACCTTCTCAAAGTCTTGGGAGAATTAAATGTAGAAAATATTGTAAGGCAAGAAATCTGGGTCATGAAAACATGAACTTGCTAATTATACCCATTCCAGCAGGACCCTTGTTCTTTTTTGGATTGACCCGACTGATTTCTGCCTTAAGTGATTGTTAGCCAGTTTTGTTGTTCATTGCAATCTCTTCTTCTGGTTATAAAAATGTTTCCAAACTGGGCTAATTACTGTTCAACTGACTAGCTGAGGGCCTTGCAGTGTTGGGGGACCAGCAGTAGGTTCCTCTGGTCCATCCAATCATTGGTAGAATAAACCTTTGTTTGGACTCCATCACTGACCATTCTTTTTTTTTATCTTTTCAATAAATAACGATCTTAACATTTTCTACCCTAAATTTACATTTCAGAAAGGATAACCCTTAGGTAACACAAGGTAGAAAATTTACATCTCAGAGGCACAGAATTTATATTTCAGGACTAAATACCAATATTTGCCAAGACAAAGAAAAGCATAGCTGGGAAGAGCAGTTAAGACAAAATGGTCAGATGTGAGGCTTGTTTAGGCTAATGCTCTCTGGTGAGAATTCTCCTACAAAAATTTCTAGTGATTTTCCTTTATAGACATAAATTTTTAAGTGTTTCAAACTAACTGGCTAAATACCAGAAAGGCATATTTTGGAGACTGATTTAGTTCAATAGGCAGTCTTTTCAACTTCGCTTCTGTTTCTTAACTAGGTTATGGAGTTCAGGGAAGAGCCCATAACAATTAGAGCAGACAAAGCATTCTCTGTGTCTGAACTCAGCATGTATAGCTTGGAAAAAGAAGCAAATTGCTTGACCTGTGGGTTTAACTTTTATAAACACTTAGCATTCCTTTCTGCTTTTGGAGTAAGATAGTAACTAAGCAAAAACGTTGGCAGATTCAATGTTCTTATCAATTAGATGTCAAGATCCCCTTGACCAGTGTAGCCAATCATCTCCCCTTACTAAATGTGCAAACAACAAAACAACAACAACAAAAACCTAAAATAAAGAAGAGAAAACCCAAATCCCTGCAAATTCCAAAGCCGAGTTGCTTGCACACATGCAGTAAACTGCCGCTTACTGCAACCACCATCAGTTACCTTTAAAACTGTTACTTTTAGCCAGGCTCGGTGGCTCAGCCTGTGGCTCAGCCTGTAATCCCGCGCCTTTGGGAGGCTGAGGTGAGTGGATTGCCTGAGCCTGTGGGTTCGAGACCCGCCTGGGCAGCGAGACCTCATCTCTATAATAAATCAAAAAATCAGCTGGGCGTGGTAGCGCATGCCTGTAATTCCGGCTACTTGGAAGGCTGAGGCGGAAGAATCGCCGGAACCCAGCAGATCGAGGCTGTGGTGGCCGGGAGCGGCCACTGCACTCCAGTCTGGGCGACAGAGTGAGACTCCAACTCAAAAAACAAACAAACAAAAAAAAAACTGTTACTTTTCTGCCAGTGGCTTGTCAGTCACCACAAACCCCCAAAGACCATGTATTCTCTTACGGCACAAACTAGCCCTTGGTACCCTCATCAAAGTCATGTGCTTTCTCAGCACAACCTTAACAACAGATTAGGGGCTCAATGCTAAGGAGCAGAATCTGACCTGAGAGCAACTTACAGCCCTAGGGGCTCCATGAGGAAGAAGGGATCTCAAAAGGGGTCCTTTTCCTGCATTCCTCAAGGGGTCCTAGGAGTTGTCAGAGGTGTCCTTTGGGTTCCTTGGTAGGTCACCAGAAACTGTCAAAAGATGGAAGTACAAGAAACTGAGTTTTAAAATCAAATTTGCTTTTTATTGTGATTCTTTTTTATTTTTGGAGTTGGAATCTCACTCCATTGCCCAGGCTGGAGTGCAGTGGCACGCTCACGGCCACCCTAGCGTTGACCTGATGGGCTCCATCGATCCTTTCACCTCAGCTTTCCAAGTGGCCGGAACTACAGGCGTGCATTACCACGCCTGGCTAATTTTTGATTTATCATAGAGACAAGGGCTTGCCAAGTTGCCTGGGCTGGTCTCGAACCTGTGGACTCAGGCAATCCACTCGCCTCCACCTTCCAAAGTGCTGGGATTACACTTTTATTCTATAAAATATAATGAGTGTTCCAATCAGCTGAGCAGAGAAGGTTGACTTTATATAGGCAGAAAAGGACTGAAGAAAGCAGAAACAACAAAAAGCAGATAGGGCATTTTTTTTTTAAGTTGGAGTCTCACTCTGTTGCCCAGGTTGGAGTGCAGTAGCATGCTCATGGCCACCGCAGCCTCGACCTGCTGGGCTCTGGTGATCCTTCCACCTTAGCCTTCCAAGTAACTGGAACCACAAGCACGTGCCACCACGCTTGGCTAATTTTTTGATTTATTGTAGAGATGAGGTCTCGCCAAGTTGCCCAGGCTGGTTTCGAACCCGTGAGCTCAGGCAATCCTCTCACCTCAGTCTCCCAAAGTGCTGGGATTATAGGTGTGAGCCACCATGCCTGGCCTAGAGCATCTCTTTTCTTTTTTTTCTTTTTTTTGAGTTGGAGTCTCACTCTGTCACCCAGACTGGAGTGCAGTGGCCACTCCCAGTCACCTCAGCCTCGACCTGCTGGGCTCCGGCGATCCTTCCGCCTCAGCCTTCCGAGTAGCTGGAATTACATGTGTGCATTACCATGCCCGGCTAATTTTTTGAGTTATTGTAGAGATGAGGTCTTGCCAATTTGCCCAGGCGGGTCTCGAACCCACTCACCTCAGCCTCCCAAAGCGAGGGATTACGAGCCTGGCTCCTAGAGCATTTCAAAGTTCCTTTTCTTGTAAAGGTTAAAACAGAAAAGACTTCTTTATCATGCTGACTAAAATTGGACTGTTTGGAAATTTGGCTATTACCTCTCATTCTCTTGCCTTTTTGGGAGGTTGGATAAACAACTTAGTTTTGGTTTGATGGCATGGAACTTCAGCATGAGTAATTTAATTTTGGTTTGCTCAGTTGGGCCTAGTGCAGGAGGAACTCAGTCCAAACCAATAGCCTCCTATAAAATGAGTTTAACAGGAAATATATAATTTTTTCTTAAGGCTTACTTTTGTGTTCTAAATCAACTTTGCCGATCCCAAAATTGAAGTTTTCTGTTATGCTTTCTTCTCAAAGCTTTGTAATGTTAAGTTGTATGTTTACATCTATGATCTATTTTCAGTTAATTTTAAACATATGCTATAACATACAGATAGGGATTCATTATTTCCATATGGTTGAAAAATCTATCTTTTCCCCCATTTAATTTCCCCAATACATATACAAGGGGGATCCAAAATAACCCGGAATTATCTTTTGAAGAGTGGGCCACTTATAGTATAGACTTCCCCTGCTAAGTAAATATTCTAGGAACCCATCAGAATCAGTGTGCCAGCTAGTGTAGTTGTGAGAGGCTGCATTTCGCTTCAGTGATTTTTTTTTTGGAGGGAGGATTATTATTATTATTATTTTTTGAGTTGGAGTCTCACTCAGTCGCCCAGACTGGAGTACAGTGGCCACTCCTGGCCACCGCAGCCTCGACCTGCTGGACTCCAGCAATACTTCCGCCTCAGCCTTCCGAGTAGCTGGAATTACAGGCATGTGCTACCACGCCCGGTTGAGTTTTTGATTCATTGTAGAGATGAGGTCTCGCTGCCCAGGCGGGTCTCGAACCCGCTCAGGCAATCCACTCACCTCAGCCTCCCAGAGGCGCGGAATTACAGGCTGAGCCACCGAGCCCGGCTGGAGGGGGGATCATTTCAACATGTTTGCCCATTTCATGTTGGCTGATTTATGAGAACACCTGCTGACACCACACTGGGTGTTCAGTATTTTTAGACCAAAACTGCATGACCTCAAGCCCCACCCTCCCTATTCACCCCGAGTGACTTGTTTTTTGTTTCCCCAGACAAAAAGAGTCCTCAAAGGGAAACATTTTGCCAATGTGGAAGAGGTGAAACAAAAAATGGTCCAGGCATGAAAACTGATGAGTTCAAAAACTGTTCTGAGCACTAGAAAAAGCATCTTGACAGGTGTATTGCATTAAATGGAGAATATTTTGAAGGTGACTGAAATTTAAACATGTAACAATAAATATGCAATTTTTAAATGAATAAATTCCAGGGTTGTTTTTTTTTTTGGACCCCTTTTCAACATATGGAACTATTTATGGTTCTCTAATCTGTTTCATTAAATTGTACGATGAGTCTTATGACTATACCACATTGTCTTAATTAATGCACTTCTATAATAAGTTTTGAAACTACATCCTCTGTGTCTTCCAACTTTGTTCTTTTTCAGTATTGTTTTGACTATTCTAGGACTTTTTGTATAAATTATAATATCAGTTTGTTAATTTATACAAAAATCTTGCTGAGATTTTGATTTGGGTAGAGTTAAATGTTAAATGCACATATTAATTTGGGGAGAATAGATAATAATATTGAGCCTTTCAATCCATGAATATTGTATATCTCTCTCTTTCTTTGTCTTTTTACTTTTTTTCTTTTTTTTGAGTTAGAGTCTCACTCTGTCGCCCAGACTGGAGTGCAGTGGCCAGCTAATTTTTTTATTTATTGTAGAGATGAGGTCCCACCAAGTTGCCCGGGCGGGTCTCGAACCCATAGGCTCAGGCAATCCACTCACCTCAGCCTCCCAAGGCGTGGGATTACAGGCTGAGCCACCGAGCCCGGCTTCTTTGTCTTTTTTATCTTTATTTTTTTAGAGATGAGGTTTTGCTCTGTTGCCCAGACTGGAGTGCAGTTTTATGTTTATAGCTCACTGTAACTCAAACTCTGGGACTCCCAGTGATCCTTCAGCCTCAGCCTCCCAAAGTTCTGGAATTATAGGCATACACCACCATACTCAGCCATTTTTGGGAGGTCTTTCTTTAATCTTGTTCAGCAATGTTTTATGGGTTTTGGTATACAGTTCTTGCATGAATTTTGTTTATCTGTAAGCATTTCATATTATTGATGCTATTTTTAAACAATTTTTTAAAAGACATAGGATCTCAGTTTGTTGCCCAAGGTGGAGTGCAATGGTGTGATCTTGGCTTACTGCTGCCTCAAACTCCTGGGCTTAACCAATCCTCTTGCCTCAGCCTCCCAAATAGCTAGGACTATAGGCATACACCACCATGCCTGACTAAAATTTTTATTTCTTGTAGAATTAGGGTCTTACTATGTTGCCCATGCTGGTCCAGAACTTCTAACCTCAAATGGTCTTCCCACTTTGGTCTCCCAAAGTACTGGGATTACAAGTGTGAGCCACCATGTCCAGCCAAAATAATTGTTTAAATTCTAGTTTTCAATTATTCTTTGCTAACATACAGAAATATAATTTAATTTTATAAATAAACTTTGTCCTACAACACTGTTAAATCCATTTATTAGTTTTAGCAGGTTTTTTTGTAGATTCCATAGGATTTTCTATGTATCTGAGCATATTATCTACGAATAAGACAGTTTTATTTCTTCTTTTCCATTCTGTGTGCTTTACATTTCTTTTTCTTATCATATTGAACTGTTAGGCGCACCAGTATTATGATGAATACTAGTGGTGAGAATGGATATCCCAGGCTTGTTCCCAGTCTTGAGTGGGGAGGAATATTTCTTTCTTTCTTTTTGGAGTCAGGGTCTCACTCTGTCACCCAGGCTGGAATGTGATGGCATGATCATGGCTCACTGCAGCCTCAACTTCCTGTGCTCAGGTGATCCTCTCTACTTAGATTCCTGAGTAGCTGGCACTATAGGTACATGCCATCACGTCCAGCAAAGTCTTGTGATTTTTGTTTTTTGGAGAGATAAGGTCTTACTCTGCTGCCTAAGCTGGTTTTGACCTCCTGGGCTCAAGCAATCCTCTGCCTCTCTCTCCTCCCAGCGTGTTAGGGGAAAAACATTCTGTTTTTTCACCATTAAGTTTAATAATAGTTGTATGGGGTTTTTTTTGGCAGATGCACATTATCAGGTTGGTTATTATTCTTTGTTTGCTGAGAGTACTTAATCATACATCATTATTAAATTTTATCAAATGCTATTTCTTCTACAACTATTGAGATGATTAGGTTTTTATCTTTTATTCTTTTGATGTGGTGAATTTAAATGATTTCTAAAATTTTATGAGTTTCAAGTCAAGGATAAATAAAAAATAAAATAATGAAATTTTAAAGATTTGACTGTTTCTCCAACCCATGATTGTTGAAGCATAACTGATTTTGCCAAGTTTACTTAAATAGAGATAACATTCCAAATAGCTGTATCTAGGGGGGGTGATGCCAGCAAGATGGCAGATTAGGAAATATCAGGCTCCACTCCCTCACAACATAATGTTCAACTGGCAACTGTCTATAGACCAGAAAATCCTTTTGTAAACCCAGTGCTTGGAAACAAGACTAAGACACATGCATGGTTTGCAGAACTGAATAAAATCTGAATTAGAAGGATAAGAAGTGCCTTTTTATTTGAAATTTTTGTAGAGAAAGGGTCTTGTTATATTGTCTAAGGAAGAATGGTCTTATTCCAACCATGCCACTTTTCTCCCTCCCTGAAGTCAGCACAATGCCAGACAGATATTTCCCTGGTCCACAGTTTCTACTGGGGGAAAAGAGAAATGGAGGCAGTCATCCAACTTTTTAGCATTCTGAGACATTCCCCAGGAAGCCCATTCTGTTCTCTCCTCATGGGGAACACTAGGGGAAATGGCATGGCTAGGGTCAGGTAGAAACAGAAAAAAGGCAGAGGTAATTAGTGACCAGCGTGTGGATCTTAGTGGTACCTCTATGTTTCTGCCAGCCATGGCACCAGATCAGAGACACCAGCCAAGCTCATAGCCCACCCACAAAGCTGAACTACTTGCCTTCAGAAGCGTGATGGGAAGTTCAACTTAGCTTGAGTTCCATGATGGCTAGTTTCCCCACCCCATTTCAGAACCCACTCCCAAAATCTCACCCAGACAGGGAGATTCTTACCTCCTTAAATTTCAGAGAAACAAAGGGGCTAGCCTAGCTTGACCCAGGAAGTCAAGCACTGGCTCCACTCAGCCATAAAGCCCACCCAACAACCTCACCCAGGCAGGAAGACTCTCATCTCTGTGCATTTTGGAGAAACAAAGGGCTAGGCTGGCTTGACCTGGGAGATCAAACAGTCACTCAACTCAGTCAAAAGCCACCCCAAAGCTCCACCCTGACAGGGAGGCAATTCTCAATTATGCAATTCTAAGGAGCATAGCCTCGGTCCCACCCATCCCAAACAGTAACTCCACCTAACCTCAGAGTCCAGCCTGCAGCCCTGCCCATCTGCAGATTCCAAATATCAGAATTACCTGACCAGGGAATACATCCTGTGAGCAAGCCAGCAGCTCCACCTAATATCAGAGCAAAGACAGCCACCCAGCAAACTAGAGAACTCACAACAAGCTCTGCCTGTCTGGGATCATTCCAGCCTGTTTAAAAGCTGGTCCTTCCAGAATCACAGACTAGACTAAATAGTGAAGGTCTGTACCTGCCAAAGAACACTAATAAAGCCCAGAAGAGGGGGCTGTCTTCTCAAACACACAGATAACAATGCGAAGACACAAAGATGACAAAGAATCAGTGAATCATGATACCTCCAAAGGAAACTAATAAAGCTCCAATAGTGGACCCCAAAGAAATGGAGATCTGTCAAATGACAAATAGTTCAGAATAATACCTATAAAGAAGTTCAGTGAACTACAGGAATATATGGATAGATGTAATAAAATTTGGAAAATAATACGTAAACAAAGCAAAAAGTTTGATGAAGAAATAGAAACAATAAAAAACAGAGATGAATATACAATGACCTAACTGAAAAATTCAGCAGAAAGCTTCAATAGCAGCCTTTATCAAGCAGAAGAATGAATCAGTGAGCTGGAAGACAGAACATTTGACATTATCCAGTCAGAGGAACAAAAAGACAAAAGAATGAAGAAAGCTTGCAGGAATTATGGAATATCAAGATACCAAACTTTCACATAATAGGAATTGCAGAAAGAGAAGAACGAGTCAAAGAACCAGAAAGCATTTTTTATTTTTTATTTTATTATTTATTTATTTATTTATTTGAGTTAGAGTCTCACTCTGTCGCCCACACTGGAGTGCAGTGGCCGCTCCCGGCCACCGCAGCCTCGACCTGCTGGGCTCTGGCGATCCTTCCGCCTCAGCCTTCCAAGTAGCCGGAATTACAGGCATGTGCTACCACGCCCAGCTGATTTTTTTATCTATTGTAGAGATGAGGTCTTGCTGCCCAGGCGGGTCTCGAACCTGTGGGCTCAGGCAATCCACTCACCTCAGCCTCCCAAAGGCACAGAATTACAGGCTGAGCCACCAAGCCCAGCCAGAAAGCATTTTTTAAAAACAATGGCTGAAAAGTTCCCTAATCTGGGGATAGATACTAACACCCAGGTACAGAAAGCACAGAATTCCCCAATAAAATTCAACCCAAAGGGATATACACAAAGACATATTATAATAAAACTACCAAAAATCAAAGACAAAAAAAAAGAGCAACAAGAGATAAGAAACACATCACATACAAAGGAGTGCCAATATAACTATCAGGAGATGTTTCACCAGAAACCCTGCAGGTCAGAGAGAGTGGAATTATCTACTCAAAGTGCTGAAGGGAAAAAAAAACTACCAACAATACTTTATCCAGCAAAACTGTCTTTTAAAAATGAAGGAAAAATAAGAAGTTTTTTAGAAGAACAAAAGTTAAGAGAGTTCATCACCATTAGAACTGCCTTATAGCAGGCCAGGCATGGTGGCTCATGCCTATAATCCCAGCAGTTTGGGAGGTCAAGGATTGCCTCCCCATGAGTTCAAGACCAACCCGGGCAACTTGACGAGATCCCATCTCTACAATAAATAAAATAATTAGTTGGGCGAGGTGGTGTGTGCCTGTAGTTCTAGCTATTTGGAAGGCTGAAGCGGAAGAATCACCTGAGCCCAGCAGGTCGAGGCTGCAGTGGCTGTGAGTATGCCACTACACTCCAGCCTGGGTGACAAAGTAAGACTCCAACTCAAAAAAAACAAAAAAAACAAAAAAAGCCCTGCCTTACAGGAATTGTTTAAGGGAATTTAAAAAACTGAACCCAAATAGTTGTCTCTAGTCAACATAATGGTATATAAATAGTGGGTGCCAGGTCTGAATGTCTGCATTCTCCCAAAATTTATATGTTGAAATCCTAACCCCAAGGTGAGGATATTAGGAGGTGGAGCCTCTGGGAGATGATTAGGTCATAATAGTATGAGTGAGTCATGAAAGGAATGAATGTCCTTATAAAAGAGGCCCAAGGGAGCTCCCTTGTCCCTTCTGCGACATAAGATTACAACAAGAAGATGGTCATCTATGAAGAGATGGGTCCCACCAGACACTGAATCCACCTGTGCATTTGTTTTGGATTTCCAGCACCCAGAACTGTGGAAAATAAACTTTCTGTTATTCATAAGCCACCCAGTTTTTGTAGCATTCCAAACAGAATAAGACATAAAGTCAGATTTTAAACTTTACAGCATCACAAATAACTTCTTTTAGACTTTTAAAAATCTTGCTTGTGATATTCTTTTCCAGACAATTTTGTGTCCAAATACTGAGGTGTTTATTTTAAGTCATTGTAAAGATAGTATGGATTCTTGACCATCTATATACTATAAATAATAATTTTACATAAGCAGAAACAATGCAGTGACTGATTTTTTTTGAGTGAAAAGCCAATCCTGCATTTCTAGAAAAATCACAATCAGTCATGCTGAATTACTTATTTTATGTATTGCTGGATTTAATTTGTGTTTGTGTTCATTTACAACTCTGGACTGTAGATTTCTTCATATGTCTTTGTCTGGTTCTGGTCCCGGGGTAATGTCAGTCTCATAAAAATGAGTTAGGAAGTATTTCCTTCTCTTTTTGAGAAAAGTTTTGAATTATTAGTATTTTTTTTTTTCTTAAAAGTTTGATAGACTTTATCAGGTCTTCCTTGATTAGGTGGGCAGCATTCATATACCTCTCCATGGATAATTAAGGAAATTAAAATGTAAGATGCATGAAGAAAATCTAAGTGGAAAGGATTTTTGTACCTGTTTTACAACAGTCTTGAAAGTAATATGTGAGGTAGGTGTTCAGGGTAAGATTGTTCTGTATAATAAGAAAAAAACATTTTGAATTTTAGAAGAAAATTGTTTTACCAATTACACATTAGGGTAATGAAATATTGTGGACTTTGAAGTTAAAAAAAAGTTTGATAGACTTTATCAAAATTTTCAGTGAATTTATCTTTTTTTTTCAGTGAATTTATCTTGACTGGCATTTCTGGGGAAAAGTTTTAAATTGCAAAATCAATATCTTTAATAGAAAGAACACTATTCCAATCTTCTATTTTTTTTTGAGTCCATTGTGCCATTATTTTTGTCTTTTAAGGAATTAGACTATTTAAGTTGTTCAAGTTAGCAGCATACAGTTTGGTGATTTCTAAAAGATCTAAAAATCAACCTTCCATATGACCCCGCAGTCCCCCTATTGGGAATATACCCGGAGGAACTCAAATCACTCTGTGAAAAAGATACCTGCACATGCATGTTTACTGCAGCATTAGTCACAATAGCAAAAACATGGAACCAACCATGCTGCCCATCAAAAGAGGACTGGATTTTAAAAATGTGATATATTTACAAGATGGAATATTATGCAGTCATAAAGAAGGACAAAATTATGAACTTCACAGCAACTTGGATGGACTTAGAGCCTATAACAGTGAGTGATTGGCCGGGCTCGGTGGCTCAACCTGTAATCCCAGCACTTTGGGAGGCTGAGGCGAGTGGATTGCTTGAGCCCGTGGATTCAAGACCCGCCCCGGCAACTTGACAGGACCTCATCTCTACAATAAATCAAAAATTAGCTGGGCGTGGTAGTGCGCACCTGTAGATTCGCCTACGTGGAAGGCGGAGGCAGAGGGATCGCTGGAGCCCAGCAGGTTGAGGTTGTGGTGGCTGAGAGCATGCCACTGTACTCCAATCTGGGCAACAGAGTGAGACTCTAACTAAAAAAAAAAAAAAAAGTGAGTGAATGCAAATGGAACTTAGTAATTTTAATGATTTTTTTTAAAAAACACTTTTTTTTTTCTTTTAACAGTTTTCTGTTCTGGTTGATTTTTACTATCTTCATTATTTATTTTCTTCTGCTTTGTGTTTAATATGTCCCTTCTCCTAGCTTCTGATGATTAAAGCTTAGTTCATTCTTTTGGATCTTTTTTTCTTATGAGTTTACACTTCATTGTAGCACTGCCTTAGTAGTCGTCTCAAAACATTTGATATGTTGTGTATTCTTTTCATTCGGTTAAAGATAGTCTCCTATTTTTCTCCTGATTTCTTCTTTAACCATGAGGAATATAGGAACATGTGTTACTTTCCAATATTTATAGGTTTTCCAGATATTTATTTGTAGTTAATTTCAAAGTTAGTTTTATTGTGGTTAAAAAACATACTTTGGCCAGGCACAGTGACTTGTGCCTATAATCCCAGCACTTTGAGAGGCTGAGGCAGGTGGATTGCTTGAACCCAGGAGTTCTAGACCATCCTGGGCAACACTGAGAGACGCTGTCTCTACAGAAATATTTTCAAAGTTAGCTGGCATGGTGGCATGTGGCTGTAGTCCTAGTTACTCAGGAGGCTGAGGCAGAAGGACTGCCTGAGCCCAGGAGGTTGAGACTGTGGTGAGCCACGATCGTGCCATTGCACTCCAGTCTTGGCAACAGAGATCCTGACTCAAAAAACAACAAAAAAAAAGATATTACTTCAATAATTTTAAATTGTATATTTTGATGTTCATTATATGGCATATTTTGATAAATGTTATATGTGCACTTGAAAGGAATATGTATTCTACTGTTGTTGGGGAAAATGTTCCATACATGTCATTTAGTTTTAAGTTTTTTGATAATATTTTGTATTCTTACTGATTTTCTGTTCTATCAGTTACTAAGAGTAGACTGTCTATTTTTCCTCCCAGTTCTTTCAGTTTCACTTTATGTATTTTGAAGCTTTTTCATTAGGTGCAAATGTATTTAGGATTGTTTTATCTTCTTGATAAATTAGCACTTTTATTATCATGGAATGTCTCTATCCTTGGTAATATTCACTCTTCTGAAGTCTACTTTGTTTGATATTAATATAGTCACTCTTATTTTCTTTTCTAATTTTCTTTTGATTAGTGTTTGAATGACATGTCTCTTTCACTTTAATCTATCTGCATCTTTATATTTAAAGTGTGTTTCTTATAGACATCATACAGTTGGGCCTTCCTTCTTCTTCTATTTTTTTTTTCTTTTGAGTTAGGGTCTCACTCTGTTGCCCAGGCTGAAGTGCAGTGAGTGACACAACACAGCTCACTGCAGCCTCAACATCCTGAGCTCAGGTGATCCTTCTGTCTCCCAAGTAGCTGGGACTAAAGGTGCATGCCACCACAGGTGGCTAGGTTTATGATTTTTTTAAAAATAGGAATGAGGTCTTGCTATGTTGCCTAAGCTGGCCTTAAATTCCTGGTCTCAAGCAATCCTCCCACCTCAGCCTCCCAAAGTACTAGGATTACAGGCATGAGTCATCACACCTAGCCTTATATTTTTTTATCCAGTTAGCAATTTCTGCCTTTTAGGTGAAGGCTTATTTATTTATTTATTTAGGACAAGGTCTCACTCTGTACTCCTGCCTCAGCCTCCCAAGAAGCTGGAATTATCACACCCAGTTTATGTAGAGCTTAGACCATTTATACTTAATGGAACTGTTAGCGTAATTGTGTTTAAATATACCATTATACCAGTTATCCATTTTTCCTGCTCTATGAAATGAATATGGGCCCTTTGAAGATTTTTCCTTTGCCAGTTGACATGATGTTTGGCTTTTCCAATAGAGGGCCCTATAGAGACACCGCAGGAGAAAAGATCTTAGTTTTACTGCGCTGACTAGGTGCCTTCTGTAGCTTTCCCAGAACATGGTTCCCATAGCATGGGTGGCTTCTGTAGCTCCTGGCTCCTATGATGCATGGTAGCAAGCAGCACCCAGTGGTCAACAGCCTTCCCTGGTATCCCCCCTTGAGTGGTTTCACAGTGAGGTTTCCCCAGTGACACACCTTCCTGAGGACAGCTTTCCCTGGTAATCTAGAGTGCAGACTCCAGAAGGCAGAGTTTCAGTGAGTTCTACCATCAGCGTTCTATGCTAATTTCTCTGACATTCAGTGACATGCCATGCATCCCTTTTCAAAAAGATCTAGGTCTCAGATAGGATTAGAAACTTAGAGATCAGCCTGGGCTACTTCTACGCTTAGGGTTGCTCTCTATATCTGCTATTTCTGTTTTCTTTAAAGTTCTCTTTACTTCCTACATGTTAATCCCATGCCACTCCAATCCCTTGTTATAGTCAATATATATATATTTTTCCTTTTTGAGTCAGAGTCTCACTCTGTTGCCCAGGCTGGAGTGCAGTGGCAAGATCATGGAGTACTGCAACCTCCACCTGCTGGCTCAGGTGATCCTTCTGCCTCAGCCTTCCAAATAGCTGGAACTACGGCACAAGCCACCACGCCTGGCTAATTTTTAAATTCATTGTAGAGACGAGGTCTCATCGAGTTGTTCAGTCTGGTCTCGAACCCCTGAGCTCAGGCAATCCTCTCGCCTTGGCCTCCCAAACTGCTGAGATTACAGGCTTGAGCCACTGTGCCCAGCTTTTTTTTTTTTCATTGTAGAGAGGACGTCCCGCTATGCTGTGCGGTCTAAGAGTCTGTAAGCCCAGTGCTTTGGGAAGCTGAGGTGAGTGGATTACCTGAGCCCGCGGGTTTGAGACCCACCTGGGCAACTTGGCGAGACCTCATCTCTACAATAAATCAAAAAATCAGCTGGGCGTGGTGGCGCGCGCCTGTAGTTCCAGCTACCTGGAAGGCTGAGGCGGAAGGATCGCCGGAGCCCAGCAGATCGAGGCTGCGGTGGCCAGGAGCGGCCACTGCACTCCAGTATGGGCAACAGAGTGAGACTCTAACTCAAAAAAAAAGAAAAAAGAAAAAAAAAGAACAATAAAAATAAAGATTTACAAATGAGAAAACAGTCTCTTAAGTTTACCCATATATTTACTACTTGCACTTTGGACATACCTTTCACCAATATCTAAACAGAAACATTTCCAGAGGTGTCCTTGTGCCCCTTTGTGGTCACCTTATGCCCTTTCTCCACTCCATCCTCAGCAACAACTGATCGGCTTTCTGTAATTATGGAACGGTTTGCATTTCCTGAAACCATACAATATATGCTCTTTCTGATTTGGCTTCTTTCAAGCTGCATAATTCTTTTGAAATTAATTGATGCTGTTAGGTCCATCAATATTTTATTCCTTTTTATTATTTCTGAGTAATTTTCCATTGTATGGAACCACAATTTGTTTCTTCATTCATTCATCTGTTGATAGACATTTTAGTTGTTTCTAGTGTTTGGATATTACAAATAAAGCCGCTAGCAACGTTAATGTAGAAGTCTTTGTATTCACTCGAGGATGGAATGGCTGGATCATATGATGGGTATGTTTAATTAATTTATTTTTTACTTGTTTTTCTTGAGTTGGAGTCTCAATCTGTCGCTCAGGCTGGAGTGCAGTGGCACATTCACAGTCACTGCAGCCTCAACCTGCAGGGCTCAGGTGACCCTTCCACCTCAGTCTTCCAAGTAACTGGAACTGCAGGCACGCACCACCATGCCCAGCTAATTTTTTAACTTACTGTAGAGACAAGATCTTACCAAGTAGCCCAGGTTGGTCTTGAACCCCTGGACTCAGGCAGTCCTCCCACCTCGGCCTCCCAAAGTGCTGGGATTACAGGCCTGAGCCATTGTGCCTGGCTCATTTTACATTCCACTAACAGTGTACGGGATTTTATTTCTCCACATTCTCACCATTATCTGACAAGTTCAGTCCTTTTAATTTTAGCCATTCTAATAAGTGTGTAGTAGCCTCCCTTTGTATTTTAATGTGCACAACTCTGATGATGTTGAGTATCTTTTCATGTTTTTTATTTGCTATTTATCTTCCTGGTGAAGCATCTACTAAAATATTTTGCTCAGATTTTATTACATTGTCTGTTTCTTTCTTTCTTTCTCTTTTTTTGAATTGGAGTCTCACTCTGTTGCCCAGGCTGGAGTGCAGTGGCACACTCACAGCCATCCCAGCATCTACCTGCTGGACTCCAGTGATCCTTCCACCTCAACCTTCCAAGTAGGTGGAACTACAGGCACACGCTACCATCCCTGCTAATTTTTTAATTTATTTTAGAGATGAGGTCTCACCAAGTTGCCTAGGCTGGTCTCGAACCCGCAGGCTCAGACAAAAAAATCCACTCATCTTGGCTTCCCAAAGTGCTGGAATTACAGGCTGAGCCACCAATCCCGGCCTGCTTTTTATTATTGAGTTTTGGG
The DNA here is from genome assembly GCF_000164805.1 of Carlito syrichta. Classification (NCBI taxonomy): domain Eukaryota; kingdom Metazoa; phylum Chordata; class Mammalia; order Primates; family Tarsiidae; genus Carlito; species Carlito syrichta. The sequence continues at coordinate 55,223 of NW_007249759.1, read as the reverse complement.
ACCTCTTTATATATTCAGAATAAAAGTCATCATCAGGTTTTGATTTGCAAATATTTTTTCCCATTTGATGGTTTTTCTTTTCATTCTCTTTGGTAATTTAGGAAGATGAAAAATTCTTAATATTATTAAGATTCAGCCGGGCTCGGTGGCTCATCCTGTAATCCCGCGCCTTTGGGAGGCTGAGGTGAGTGGATTGCCTGAGCCCGCGGGTTCGAGACCCACCTGGGCAGCGAGACCTCATCTCTACA